>NC_135807.1:119922452-120068877 GCF_964213995.1 Mustelus asterias | reverse complement strand
ACAATCCAATCTGATGTTAATACTGGGCATGTCAGATCCCAAAGTAAAACCTGGCTTGATACATCCTAACTTTTAGAAAAAAAAAACTGTGGAGGAAAGTTACTGAACAAATTCACAGGAATCTGCTGACGAACTTTTTAACACAAAAGATAAAATATTTATTAAAGCAAGAAAAATGAACCATAAAAAAATCAGACAAAAAAGGTTGGAAAGATTTCAATATGATGATTCTGTTTCCCAATATTCCTTTGCCCAGCAACACCTTTACAGATGCACAAACCAGTGAAGAGTTACCACTATCTTGAGACAAAGTTTTAAGTTTAACTATTAGTGTCACAAGTAGGCTTATATTAACACTCACTGTGAGAATCCCCTCATTGCCACACTCTGGCACCTGTTCGGGTACACTGAGGGAAAATTTAGCATGTTTTTTGGACTGTGGGAGGAAACCCACGCAGACATGGGGAGAACGTGCAGACTCCGCACAGACAGTGCCCCAAGCCAGGAATCAAACCCAGGTCCCTGGCACTGAGAGGGAGCAGTGCTAACCACTGTGCCACCCCTTTGAGGGGTTCTTTGATTGGGACTGGCATAGGTGCAAAAGATTTTCTCATCCAGCTCGAATCTCACCCTGAGACACCCAAAAATAACCCACTTCAAAGTCTGCTTTAGTTGCAACTCCGTTAAACTGAGCCCTACAACTGACTATCCAGTTAACTGCAATCCAGTGGGCTTTGTAAGTTTCTCTTTTGAGGGTGCTGAAAAATCCCTCTCTGAAATCATAGAATTCTTACAGTGCAGAAGGAGGCCATTTGGCCCATCGAGCCTTCACCGACTCTCTGACAGAGAGTCTTCCCTGTCTTTATCCGTTGTCGCTTGATCACTGTTGCTAGACAACAGCCCAGTTTTCTCCCAAAATCTTCAAACATCTAACCTCTTTTAATCCATCTTTTTAACTTCAGGGCTGTAAACCCTCATTAAAATGTGTTTATAAACAAATGTAAAAGACCAACCTCTGAGCCACAGGTCCACTCAGATTTCTGGGCACCAAAGGCTCATAAATAACCAAAAGCTAAAGTGAAACCATTTTACCTTTCTTAACACGTAAATATATATATTCAACTCAAAAAATATACAATGTTCCTAACAGTTGGGAAATAAGGAAATTGTATCTGCAGTATTTGTTATAATATCTTTCATTGTACAGTCATTCCAACAAAATATGTTTGGTTAGGAGAATGTTTAAAGGTCGAAACACATTGATTGTTGAAGGTTACCTCATCTCACTTATCTGAGAGCTTTATTCGAACTGGTATGCAGATTTGGAGCGATTTTTAAAGTGAGATTGGATGTAATAGTGTGTGTTGACTGTGGGGACTTTTAGCACTAGTATTAACTCATGAGTCTATTTTTATTCTCATCTTTTCAGAAGCAATGTTAGGTCATGAAGATGACTTGTTTTGGTTCCTTTTACTATGTACCATGTCAGCATAATATCTGGGAAGAACTTGGGGTGTTGCAGTTTCAACATCTATGACTATATTTGCCAATTTCCATCTGTGAGAGAAGCAAGCTCATTTGTGTAATATTGCTTCAGTCTTCTGAAGTCCTGAGGCATCATGCACATCGTGAAGAATGGTAGAGTTTTGACCTGTTTTACTCATTCACTGATGTCACCTTTCCCTCGTGAATTCTCCACCTTTGTCTGTCCTGTCCTTTCACATTCTACATAATTTAACTGCATCCAATTAATTCTGTCCATCATTGATTTTGCCCTCTGCCTCCATCTCCTACATTTTCCATTGATTTGCCCACCAATAACTGTCTCAGTTCACCATCTGATCTAATGAGGTGGCCCCTGTATCGCATCTGAGGAAGGATGTCCTTGCTATCGAGAGAGTACAGCAGAAGTTTACCAGGCTGATTCCTAGGATGGCAGGTCTGTCATATGAGGAGAGACCAAGTCTGTTAGGATTGTATTCATTGGAGTTTAGAAGAATGAGAGGGGATCTCATAGAAACTTCTAAAATTCTAGCAAGATTAGACAGGGGTAGATTCATAAAAAATGTTCCCAATGGTGGGGGAGTCCAGAACTAGGGATTATAGTTTGAAGATAAGAGGTAAACCTTTTAGAACTGAGGTGAGGAGAAATTTCTTCATCCAGAGGGTGGTGAATGTGTGGAATTCACTATCATAGAAAGTAGTTGAGGCCAAAACGCTGTGTGATTTGAAGAATAAATTAGATATAGCTCTTGGGGCTCAAGGGAGTGAGGGGGATTAGAGATATACACATAGCTCTAGGGCTAAAGGGGGAGAAGAGGGAATCAGGATATTGAATTTGATAGGTAGATCCAAATTGTAGGAGCCAGAGTATCAAATCCTAATAAAACTGCCACATTCTTATAAGTTGTGCTATTTGATATGCGTTCAAGAAGGTACCACACCACCGCCTTCTTCAGAGCAATTAGGGATGAGCAAAAAATGGTGACCGAGCCAGCAGAGCCCACATCACATGAATGAGTCAATAAACAATAAACCATGCTGATCACCAGTTTATTAAACAATTTACCTGCTTTTGAGAATGTGTTGAATCCGCAATCAAACCCAGACACATGGAGAAAGTGGGTAAACAAAGTGCAAATGTTGGATTCCCGCAGAATTGATCTTACAAGATTCAGAATGACGTTTTGATACGGAAAGCCCAACCCTAGGCAAGAGGGGTAACTTTTTGACTTTGGTCGCAAGTATAAAACGGGCAATATTAGCTCTATCACAGGTTAAACATCCACACTTCATTTTCATTGAAGTCAGTAGGAGAGGCTGAGCAGTCAAATCAACATCACCCATTTTACACTATCTCCCAAAGTCAAAAATCCCTGCACTTTATCCACATACACAAGCAGATTCCTGGAAAACATTCAGAAGGTTCATTCCCTTAAGACATGGCCACATTAAGAGAAATATTAGCACAGGCGTAATTAGAAATGAATACTGAAGAATTTAGTTACAGCTCTCGAATCAAGTTAGAAGGAAAGATCTGTCCAATAATGGATATTAAGGTAAGGATAGAAATGTTATCAAAGAAGAACACAACAAACACCTGCCCCTTTTAGATTGGATCGACTGTTTGAGTTTTAAGAGGCAAGTTATGTTTGCGGAGTAATATATTTGTGACACTTACCAAATCTGTTTGTGAAGGTGGAACATAGAAGTCAGAAAGTCCACAGCCAGAAACATGAAGCAAAATCACGCTATGAAGTGTCAGAAGTGATTGTATATAGTCACCTAGAACAAGTCGGCTGTCCCAAGGTAGGAATATTGTAGTTAGGTCCGGTAGTTAGAGTAGGATTTGTTCGGAGAACCCACCCCTGACCTTTCGTAATCTTTGGGCCCCAGACTTGTATTTGAAATTGAATCTTTTTCACTCCACCAGCTAATATACCGTGACTGGAGTTGGGGCTGGAAAAATTTGTTGCAATAAAGAAGTTGTTTCAATAATTGCTGTTGGAGCTTGAGCCAGTTTCAAGAAATCTTGCTTCACGGTGATCAGTTGTATCAAAAACCTGATGCACCATCTGTCCCACATTTCTGTTGCTTTGTCACAAATGCATTCATCGCTTGTTAACTCCAAATTCATTGCAGTTACTGCTCCCAGCAGAGGGGAGCCTAGAGCAACCACGGAAGGGCCCGTCAGAGCAGCGCTCCAATTTATGACTCACCAAAATATTTGGCTCTTAATTTTAATAAATCCTGGATCGATAGTACTGAAAGTTGCCTCTGTGTGGCTCACTGATCAAAGGATTGGCCAAAAATGGATTATATGTCATCGTTGACATTGTGAAAACTATGTTCAAACATGCTAGTTGTTTCAGAAGTCATGCTAACTACAGAGTTAACTGTTAAACAAGTGAAAGTTAAAACGTTGAAGCAGCAATGGACTTATTGATTACAAATTAACAAAGATCCATTTGACTGATACTACAATTGGTCAGACAACTCTTACCATTCGTCCATAAGTGAACTAGTTCGGGATCCCTATATTTTCCATGGTTAGGTTTGATTCGTAAGTAAAATAAGTTGGGTTTGCTCTGAATCATGCCAGAGTGAATAACCCATTGCTCTTAAAGATGGTTTTACTCCAATAGTACAAGCTCACACCATCACCAAAACTGAGGTAAAGGTGAAATGCACTGGATGTTGGGTACTATTTGTCAGCCTCAGTATGGTCCTTTACATACAAAGGGGTCTTGTTTCATTGTTGTGCTAATGAAGCTGCAATTGGAGTGAACAGGCAGTAGCTCAGTCACAAACCAAGTTAGGTGGTCGCATTTCTTTTTTCAGCAGTTTCTTCCGCAGATATTGGAAGTGAGCTTTCCCCATTCTGCCTCAGAAGCATAGAAAGCCCCACATTTTTAACATAAAATTATAATGAATGCTTGTTTCACTGTGATGTACATAATTAATTAATGAAATGAGGTGGCGATTGGTACTACCTATTGCTGTGTTTTTCCATGGTGTGCTGTTTTGACATGAATTTCTATTACGTCCATATTTGTATTTGTGGAACTTTTCTAACTGCCCTGCTAACTTGCTTTTCATTCCCTCCACCCCCTTTATCATGGCTTCCATCTCCTAGTTGTTGGAACAGTCAAGTTATTTTCTCTCCATGTTTTCTCCACTGTAACTCTCTTCAACTGTGTGACAATTTGTTTTCTTTCTCAGTGGGTTATCTGCTCTCCTTATAGTCAAAACCTTGTATGCTGTAAATTAGAAGAGGTCTCGAGAAAATCTAGGGTGTCAGTGAAATCGGCTGTGCATTTAGACTTTAAGCGCCTGTTTAATACACTTGCAGGTATGTCGAATGTTGTAAGTCATGCACTTTGCGCACTGGGCTGGCAACTAATTACAATCATGATTCACTCTGCTCGTCCCAGCTTCAGCTGGTTGTGTCAATCTTCGAAAATTCAACTGCATGAAATGAGGAATTCACTGGCTTCAGTGAAATCTCGAAGTTTACGGCGTTCTAGATTTGCTTATAAGGTTCACTGTACAATCTACAAGCCTGTAGCACAGAGGGTGTTTGATCGTATGCATTGTATCTGTTCCTTTGCAACATGACATTTTCAATATTGTGGAAAATTAGATTTAATTTCTATTCATGTTATTTTGTTGCTCTTAGAAAATCATTGTGTGTTAGGAATTGCGTTTTTTTTTAAACAAAATGTTAATAATTTGCTCGTGAATTCTGTATTGGTCATGTCCAGCATCCATCTTACACTTAAAGGCCTACTTGTCACCACGGTAACTTGTCTTGGAAGACATTTTAGCACGGCTGTATACTGAGATTAGTGCAATTAGCAAAATTATCACGCCCCTGGCCGCACCTAGTGCGACAAAAACTTTGGTTAACGATGCAAAAAGCATTTTGAAAATTAGATCGAGTGTTGCAAGTCACAGCCAATGGGGTTTTGGTGTTACAAAGCTTGAAGAGTAGGTTATTTCCAGGACTTGCCTATTGCCTATTCCAATTACTTGCCTAGTAACTCCCTAATATGACAATGTTATGATGCTACCAGTGTTATGATAGGTGTGAAGATATTAGTTCACACTCTGAAACTGCTTCGGTGAGTATCATGACTAAATGTTAGTTTGGTGTGAAAACAGCAGAGTAAAATGACACTGATCTCCAGTTCAGATTTTAGGCTACTTTTCTTTTGTTGTTTGTCTCATGCACTTAATGAAAGGAACAATCTGATGAAAACGAGAAACTGATTCCTAATCAAGTTCATCAGACTGGCCTAGATATCTGTATCCAAAGGAAATTTGCATCTTAGCCATCGTTATCTACTATTTATCTCATGCTTCATGATGTATTTCAGAGTATGGTTTTCAGTAGATGTTATTTTTATGTTGTAATTTATGGTTCTGTGTGACTGCTCTTGGAAATAAATTATTGGCTTTATCAAACTGTGGGTTTTGAGTTGCGTTTTATTTTGCACACCGTGGTATCGGTTACATACAAAAATGAGTTACATTAAAAGCAGATTGATTATCATAAGTGCAGATAAGTTCACCATTATCGGTAACATGTCAGGTAATGTACAAGAAGTACAGATCGCCATTTCTCAAATACATTTGGCTCCCATTTGTATTGTGGGGTGCGACTGTCTGAGGTTCCGCTGAGTTGAGGGTGTCTATCAGCAAGCTTTCATTATGCGGTCTCAGAAGCAGATCAAATGAAGCCGCCGGAAAGTAGAACAGGCCTTTTCACCCGACTGCTAGTTCCAGAGTTGACCCAGTTCCCCCTGCTTAAAATTTTCAGTGTGGCGAAATAAATAAATGAATGGTACTCAAAGCCACCTTTAGCACGATATGAATGAAAATGATAACCGTGCCGTTTACAAATGGGCACATGATGTGCTTATGCATAGGCACATAACTAAGGTAGGAGGAGATTTGGGAGGTGCATAAACCTGTTAGGCAAATGACCTGTTTTTGTGTTTCAAATTCAATGTAATTCTGTGGCACCTCTGTAGGAAATGGCCGTCTCCAATAACTCCCAGTGTTGGAGTCTAGACTTGGGAGACCCAATTTCAAATGCCACTCTGTCTTAATTTTTTACCCAAAGCATTCCTTTACAGCTTGGGTTTTTGCTTAATTCATTTAAGTTTGAGTTTATTTTTATTTATGTCACTGTAAAAATCCCCTCCTCGCCACAGTCTGGCGCCTGTTCGGGTACACTGAGGGAGAATTTAGTATAGCCAACGCACCTAATTTTGGACTGTGGGAGGAAACCGGAGTGTCCGGAGGAAACCCATGTAGACATGGGGAGAATGTGCAGACTCTGCACAGACAGTGACCCCAAGCTGGGAATCAAACCTGGGTCCCTGGCACTGAGAGCAGTGCTAAACACCGTGCCACCTCTAAGATTAAGATTGGTGAGGGAGAGAATATTTCTCAAAGATGCTTTCTGAGTCAGACCAGCAGGGCCAATTGAATAATTCCACTTGTTGCGTGCCCAAGAGTTGGCAAAAAGGGACCTCACAAGGGTGAAGTACCTTATACTGGCAGACTGAGATAGCTTTGCTCACCCAGGTATTTTGACACTTTCCAGTTTGATCATAGAGATTTGCCAGTGATTTCTGATTCACTGCTTACAGATCACATATATGGTGTGCCAGAGGTTCTTTATCTTTAACATGCTCTTTTGTTATTTACATATGGACATCATCCAAAATCATGGAGTAAGCTTTTGTCTAGTTACCAAAGACCCTCAGCTCTATTCTTCACCTCTTTGAATTAGCTGTTATTAAAATCATAATGATCTATGTGTCCTTTAGCCGACCAGTTCTGACCAATTTTGACCTCCGAAAGCATTTACTTTTAAGTTTATTTATTAGTGTCACAAGTTGGCTTACATTAACACTGCAATGAAGTTATTGTGAAAATCCCCTAGTCGCCACACTCCGCTGCCTGTTCGGGTACACTGAGGGAGAATTTAGCATAGCCAATGCACCTAACCAGCACGTCTTCCAGAATGTGGGAGGAAACCCACACAGATACAGGGAGAACATGCAGACTCTGCACAGTGACCCAAGCTGGGAATCGAACCCAGGTCCCTGTGAGGCCAGCAGTGCTAACCACTGTGCCACAATGCCACGGGTATGACTCCGGTAATTTCCTTGTCTAACATCTGGGTTAAATCCAAATTCTCCACGTCCTTGTTTCTTCCAATCTGCACGATCCTTTCAGGTTTATACCCCTGTGCATACCCTCTGCCCATCTAATATTTTAGTAACTTTGACAACTGCTGCTTGAAGCACCAAATAAACCTCTTCTACTCTGGAGCTCCCTTAATCCGTATCTCAATCTTGCCAGCTCCTTCCCTACTTTCAAACCTTTCCTAAAGACCCTGGTACAATATTTCCCTTTCCCTCTGAAGCTCAGTGATTAAATGGTAAAGGGATCTTGTTTGTGTTGCTGTAGGGGAGACTAGCATAGTGGTAATGTCGCTGGACTAGTAATTCAAGCTAATTGGAACTTAAACCGAATTAGTAAAATCTGGAATGTAAAACTGTCAGGAATGGTAAACATTAAACCATTGTCGACTTTCGAAAAAATACCCCATTTGATTCACTTATGTTCTTTAAGGAAAGAAACCTGCCATCCTTCCCCAGTCTCCTCCACATGTGACTCTAAACCTATAGCAATATGATTGTCTCTGAACTACGCTGTGAAATGGTCCTCGCAAGCCACTCAGTTCAAGGACAATTAGGGATGGGCACCAAATGCTGGCATTGTGGGCAATTCCCACATCCCATGAAAGAATAAAGGAGAAAAAACTTCAGACTTATAGAATTTCTTTTGCAGGGATCACAAAGAAGCCCGAGACTAGGAAGAAGCTCTTGATCAACTGAGGGTGACCATAGCTGAATAATAAGTACAAGACATAAAAAATGGAGCACAAGTCAGGAAATTAATATAATATTCCTTGTGTATATGAACAAGCTGGAATATGGTGCTGTACCAAAGCTCCCACAATCTGGTATAAATCCCTTTTTTGGCACTTCATCTGTTCAAAAGTAACACGATAATACTTGCAGAACGCAAAAACAGAAAAATGCTGTAATATCTCAGCAGGTGTGACAGCAGCTGTGGAGGGAGAATTGCCAATGTTTCAAGTCTAGGTGACCCTTCGTCAGAGCTGACAATAGCACTTAGGCTGGAATTCTCTGACCTAACCCACGGCTGAGATTCTCTGCTTCCACTGAGTGCCCAATTCTCTGCTCCCATTGGCAGCAGTGGCGGGGCATCCAACATGGGAGAACTCCAGCCGTAGTTTCATGGCCTCTCAACTGAATATATTTGGACACAATCCAAATGTCAAAGTGTTAAACAAACTTACAAAAGAAATCATCTAATGTCTGCAGCCAAGTTTTCAATCACACCTGAAGGACTGACTTAGTTTCTCAGAAATAGTTTTTTACTCACATAATGTGTTTTGCTAAGCGAATATTTCCTATAAATTCTCAATTGCCAAGTATATAAAGATACTTTCCTTTACTCTTGTTTGAAAGATAATCATATGGAACTTATAACAATAAAACAAGTGGAGCATTTTTAAAAGTTAAAAGAAATAAAACAATAATTTCTTACAGATTTGGTTCTAACATTACAGTAAAGTTCACCATTTTTGCAATGGAATGAATCCACAATCATCTTGTTAGTGAAGAAAATGAAGACTGAAACATGGGAGCGGTCCATGGTGATGAAGGTCTGTCCGCCATCTACCAGTGAAGTTACTGGTGTATCCTTGATCAGCTTATCTGCTGTAGATTCTACAAGTTAGCATAAATAGATTCTTCCTGATATCCCGCAGCCCTGGAATTTGCTCGGTCATAGATGTCAGGGGCTGCATAGCTGTTTGGATTGGCTCTTCTTTGCTGTTTGTAAAGAGGGCGGTTAGAATGGTATTGCAGACAGCGACAATCATTAAACACCAGCTGAACATTGTTCAATGGTGGCACAGTGGTTAGCACTGCTGCCTCACAGCGCCAGGAACCCAGGTTCAATTCCGGTCTTGGGTGATTGTCTGTGTGGAGTCTGCACATTCTCCCCACGTCTGCATGGGTTTCCTCCGGGTGCTCCGGTTTCCTCCCACATGTTGATTGGCCATGCTAAATTGTCCTTAGTGTCGGGGGGATTAGCAGGGTAAATATATGGGGTTAATGGGATAGGGCCTGGATGCGATTGTTGTCAGTGCAGGCTTGTTGGGCTGAATGGCCTCCTTCGGTACTGTAGGGAGTCTATGATTCCGTGAGAAGATTAAGTTTATTTATTAGTGTCACAAGTAGACTTACATTAACACTGCAATGAAGTTAATGTGAAAATCCCCCAGTCGCCGCACTGCGGCGCCTGTTTGGGTACACTGAGGGAGAATTTAGCATAGCCAATGCACCTAACCAGCACATTCAGATGGTGGGAGGAAACTGGAGCACCTGGAGAAAACCCACGCAGACACGGGGAGAACATGCAGACTCTGCACAGACAGTGAGCTAAGCCGGGAATCGAACCCAGGTCCCTGGCTCAGTGAGGCAGCAGTGTTAACCACTGTGCCACCATGCCACTCACACTTGTTCAATGAAAAGATAAACCCAATAAATAGTCATGTCCCATTATGGGGCACAGCGAAAAAGGGAGAGACAGACAAGATAAGTCAAATCAAAAAGGAGCGGTGAGACTTTGTTCTGGCTGGGTTTCAATCCCTGGTTCACTTGATTTACTCTATTCCAAGAGGAGGATTTATTACAGTAATAATGACCAAGTAATTTTGTGGGAAAATATCTTCGGAAACTGTTAATAATTTGCCCAAAGAGAAGCAATGGCCTAGTGGTATTATCGCTAGACTATTAATCCAGAAACTCAGCTAATGTTCTGGAGAACAGGGTTCAAATCCCATCACAGCAGATGGTGGAATTTGAATTCAATTTTAAAAAAATCTAGTATTAAGAACCTTGATGACCATGAAACAATTGTCGATTGTCGGGAAAAAAAACCATCTGTTTCACTAATGTCCCTTCAGGGAAGGAAATCTGCCATTCTTATCTGGTCTGGCCTACATGTGACTCGAGAGCCACAGCAATGTGATTGACTCTCAACTTTTCTCGGGCAATTAGGAATGGGCAATAAATGTGGAGATGCCGGCGTTGGACTGGGGTAAACACAGTAAGAAGTTTAACAACACCAGGTTAAAGTCCAACAGGTTTATTTGGTAGCAAAAGCCACACAAGCTTTTGGAGCCCCAAGAAGGTGAGTGGGAATTCTGTTCACAAACAGGGCATATAAAGACACAAACTCAATTTACATGAATAATGGTTGGAATGCGAATACGTCCAACATTCCAACCATTATTCATGTAAATTGAGTTTGTGTCTTTATATGCCCTGTTTGTGAACAGAATTCCCACGCACCTGAAGAAGGGGCTTGGGGCTCTGAAAGCTTGTGTGGCTTTTGCTACCAAATAAACCTGTTGGACTTTAACCTGGTGTTGTTAAACTTCTTACAATAAACGTTGGCCAGTCAGCCACACCATGTCCCACATGGATAAAGAATAATGAATGAATAAAGATAAAGGTCCAAGGAATCACCGTTGAGTGTATAACCAGTTGTTATAAATTCTGAAGTCACTTTTGATATCATTGCAACCAAGCCTAATTCTGCCTTAGGTCAACATAGACCTACACTGCCAGGCCAAGTTTTTGGAAAACAGTGCTGGAAAGCCCGGATAATTTTATTGCCCCACCCTCACCCCAGCCTTCACCTCCCACTACCTTACTCTGTGCTACTGAGGTCAAAAATTGTACATTTCCACCACCACCCCAGCTAACTCAGGATATGGATATAGATCTGCCCGAGCTGAACCATCTGAGCTTGCAGCAGAGCCATTCCTCATTACTCGATAAAACTGCTGGGAATGAGAGGGACTGGCCATTGACGCTATTGTTTGTTACATGCATTAAACAATACATTGCTCTTTGTAACCCAACCCTTGGATATTATTACGTCCTCGTTATCTTTTACACCTCCAATTCAAGGCCAAATTAAGTGGATAGAAGTTTTTTTTGTAAAATGGGGAATGTTTTGTGCTCAATCGACGTCTAAAATTAAAGACTTGAAACTCAATTGTAGGATGGGTTATTAAAAGCAGAGTGAAATTCCTCCAACTCAGCTGTGTGCCCCACCACAACCTGACAAGAAGCCTAATGCGAAGGCAAAATACTGCAGGTGCTGGAATCTGGAACTGAAACAGAAAATGTTGGAAAATATCAGCAGGTCTGACAGCATCTGTGGAGAGAGAATAGAGCCAACATTTCAAAACATTTCCACAGATGCTGTCAGACCTGCTGAGCATTTCCAGCAATTTTCTGACAAGAATCACAGAATACTACACTGCAGAAGAGGCCCTTCAGCCCATCAAGCTTGCACTGATGCATGAAAGGCCCTGACCTGCCCACCTAATCCCACTTGTCAACTCTTGGCCCAAAGCCTTGAATGTTATGGCGTGCCAAGTACTCATCCAGGTACTTTTTAAAGGATGTGGGGCATCCCGCCTCCACCACCCTCCCAGGCAGTGCATTCCAGACCATCACCACCCTTTGGATAAAAACGTTTTTCCTCAAATCCCCCCTGAACCTCCCACCCCTCACTTTTAACTTGTGCCCCCTTGTAACTAAGTTAACCCATTAACTAAGGGAAACAGCTCCTCCTTATCCACCCTGTCCATGCCCCTCGTAATCTTGAACACCTCAATCAGGTCACCCCTCAGTCTTCTCTGCTCCAGAGAAAACAACTAGAACAACAGCAAGAAGCCTCATTGTTTTCATTCCTGCATCTGAGTTTTCCGAATCAGAGAGATGCTCAAGCAATGTACTTCTTTCCAATACCTAGCGTAACCAAACACAATACACAAACCTTTTTATTTTGGTCACACAATAACCAAAAGGTAATTGTTAGATAACCAGAAGGTGATTGTTTCCCATTGCAAGAGAAAAACATGGGCAACCAGAAAGTGTCGTTCAACCAAGTTTATGCAATCCTTAGAAAGAAAGCTCTTTCTGGTCTTCAAAGGCAAATTGACCGAAACACCAAAAAAACCCCAAATCTTACATCTATTCAATAACAAAGAACAAAGAAAAGTACAGCACAGGAACAGGTCCTTCAGCCCTCCAAGCCTGTGTTGATCAAGATGCCCTAACTTAAAAAACACCTTCTGCACTTACTCGTCCATACCCTTTATTCCCTCCCTATTCTTGTACCCACCCAGATGCCTCTTAAAATTTGCTAATGTGCCTGCTTCCACCACCTCCTCTAGAAGCACGTTCCAGGCACCCACCACTCTCTGCATGAAAAATTTCCCCCACACATCTCCCTTAAACTTTTGCCCTCTCACCTTGAACCCGTGCCCCCTTTAATTGACACTTCCACCCTAGGAAAAAGCCTCTGACTATCCACCCTCTCTATGTCTCTCATAATTTTGTAGACTTTTATCAGGTCTCTCCTCAGCCTCTGCCTTTCCAGTGAAAACAATCCTATTTATTCAACCTCTCCTCATGGTCAACACCCTCAAGACCAGGCAACTTCCTGGTGAACCTTCTTTGCACTCCATCCAAAGCTTCCATATCCTTCTGGTAGTATGGTGACCAGAACTGCATGCAATATTTCAAATGCAGCCTAACCAAGGTTTTATATAGCTTCAATATGATTTCCCAACTCAATGCCCCAGTTGATGAAGGCAAGCATACCATATGCCTACTTAAACACCTTGGCCACCTATGCTGCCACTTTTAAGGAACTGTGGACCTGCACGCCCAGATCCCTCTGTATGTTAATGGTCCTAAGGGTTCTGCCATTTACAGTATAATTCACAGCTAAATTTGATCCTCCAAAATTCATCACCTTGCATTTGTCCAGATAAAACTCCATCTGCCACTTCTGTGCCCAAGTCTCCAATCTATCTAAATCCTGTTGTATTCTCTGACAATCCCCGGCACTATCAGCAACTCCACCAATCTATGTGTCATCCACAAACTTACTAATCAGACCACCCACATTTTCTTCCAGATCATTTATATATACCCTTTGGTACAGCACTAGATTCTGAAAAACGTCCTTCCACCCCTACTCTCTGTCTTCCATAACCAAGCCAGTTCTGTATCCATCTAGCCACCCCACCCCGAATCCCATGTGATTTTAGTTTTTGTACCAGTCTGCCATGTGGGACCTTGTCAAACGCCTTACTAAAGACTACATAAGCTACATCCACAGCCCTTCCCTCTTCAGTTTTCTTTGTCACCTCTTCAAAAAAACTCAATCAAGTTGGTGAGACATGACCTTCCTCATGCAGAGGAATAGACAGGGAGAACGTGCAAACTCCACACAGACAGCGAAGCCGGGAACCGAACCCAGGGCCCTGGCGCTGTGAGGCAGCAGTGCTAACCATTGCGCCACCATTGTGCCTGTAAGGGAGCAGATTGGAGTCCCTGTCAATGGCTGAGAGCTTTTTTTTTATCTTTCAACCCTTTAAGGGCCTGGAACTGCAAAGTCTTATAACTAATCTAAGTTGATGTGGCCCATCATAAGATTTACATTAACAGCAAATTAATTTAATAAGCATCTATCATTGTAACAAAGATTGTCTTACATAATTCCTTTCGGCTATGCCCTTTTTAAACTGTTTTTTGTTCCTTTTCCGTTTCTTTCTTCTGAGGAAAAGAATAAGGCACGTTAATATGTCCCAGGTCAATCACTTCATTACCTATTCACTCATTCACTATTTAATAAATCGCAGAATACATACCTCTTTACACAAATTACAATAACAACACTGATGACCAACACAAGGCTTCCAAAAGCAACTGCACCAATTATTAAAAACATTGTTATGTCTGTAACTGAACAAGAAAAAAGATATTAGTGCATAATATACTAACTTAAAATGAAATGAAATTACTCAACAGATTCCATGTGATTATATTTGCTGCATATGTACTTTGCCTTGCTAATATTTTGAGCTGTCAACTATTTGGTTTTTTTTTAATCACATAAAACTAACACATCACTTGCTTTGGTTTTCCATCTCCTATAGCAATAATGAAACTGTCATTGCTCAGAGGTTATTACACAAACGGGGCAGCATAGTGGCACAGTGGTTAGCACTGCTGCCTCACAGCGCCAGGGACCTTGGTTTAATTCCCAGTTCAGGTCACTGTCTATGCAGAGTCTGCATGTTCTCCTTGTGTCTGCGTAGGTTTCCTCCGGGTGCTCCGGTTTCCTCCCACAGTCCAAAAGACATGCTGGTTAGGTTCATTGGCCATGCTAAATTCTCCTTCAGCATACCCGAACAGGTGCCGGAGTGTGGCGACTAGGATATTTTCACAGTAACTTCATTGTAGTGTTAATATAAGCCTACTTGTGACACTAATAAATAAATAAACAAATGGTCTTGTGGCAAAAAGCATGGATGTACCAGTGAGCCACATCACAGAGAGGTAGACAGAAATCTGAAACACAAAAAAGAAAGTGCTGGAAGTACTCAGCAGGTTGAGCAGCATCTGTGGAGAGAGAAGCAGAGTTAATGAACGAGAATTACCGGCCATCCCGCCAATGGGACCTTCTGGTCCTGCCACTGGTGACCTCCGGTAGAGGGTTCCCTGGCAGCGGGATGAGCATGACACGCAAAACGTTATAGATACTGACGGGACCAGAAGATCCCACCGACAGCTAATTGTGAGTCACCTCCACGACTGGAAAACACAGGGCGAGGGGGAGAGGAGTGGAAAATTCCACCCTATGTTTTGAGTCAATTATGACTCTTCAAAAAGCTCAATCTCAATCCTTCTATCCTCTCTAATTACCATCATACTTCAAACTTCCCCACTATTGCAAACATCCTAGAATGTATTGAAACCAAAGCCCTTTTCAGTTTGAATCTATTTAGTCCATTTCCGTCACAGTGTTCAACACAGCCAACTACTTCACATTCCTCCATCATTTATCTCCATGTCAATGCTCTTGCCTGGTTCCAATTCTATTCTTTCCAAAATAGCTAACACCTATCCTGCAATGATGTCTTCTCCTACCCATGCACGGCCACCTCAGGATTGCTCAAGTTACCAACCATAGGGAAGTTGAGGAGATAATGTACAACAACTATTGTTGTAGAGAATGTTATCAGCGACTTTGCTTCGGCAATGTCAGCCCTGCTGATGTGATGGAGTGGGCTTTTTGAGGATGGGAGTGGTGATGATGATAACCATTTTGAAGGGCTGAGCAACAGTGCCCGCGGAAGGGGAATAGCTATCAATATCAGCAACTCGTGGGTCGAAAACTGATAAACGTGAGGACAGCAATTGGGCTCGGACAGTCTCAAGTGTGAGGGCCAAGTGTGAGCCCTCATCACGAAGAACCCTACAGTGCTTCCCCCTGAAATTTACAGCACTCTTTCCATAAGCTTATGCTGAAACATGTCAAGAATCTCATTAATATCTAATGGACTACAAAACCTGAAAAACAAAGCAAAAATTAGCATTAGGATTGCAAGAAAAGTTATAATCCACGGAATAAAAGGGACAATAACAACGTGGATACAAAAGTGGCTGAATAATAGGAAGCAGGGAGCAATGGTCAATGGATATTACTCGGCTGGAGAAGATTTGTAGTGGTGTTCCCCATGGGTTGACATTGGGACCCTTGCTTTGCCTGAGTTATATTAATCACCTAGATCTTGGTGTGCAGGGGACAATTAGTTTGTGGATGATACAAAACTTGGAAGTACAGCATAATCAAGGACTCACGCAACCCAGACATACTCTTTTCCACCTTCTTCCGTCGGGAAAAAAGATACAAAAGTCTGAGATCACGTACCAACCGACTTAAAAACAGCTTCTTCTCTGCTGCCATCAGACTTTTGAATGGACCTACATTGTATTAAGTTGATCTTTCTCTACACCCTAGCTATAACTGTAACACTACATTCTGCACCCTCTCCTTTCCTTTTCTATGTACGGTATGCTTTGTCTACGCGCAACAAACAATACTTTTCATTGTATACCAATACATGCGACAATAATAAAACAAATCAAATCAATAAATCAAAAAAGTATTATAGACTGTGAGGAGAACAGTGTTGAAGTGATAGTGGCTGATCAGAGCAATCCTTGAGGAAATTCCCGGCAATTCTGACAGCTTAAATGATGTCTGGCAAATTAATGTATGCAGTGGGCTGTTGGCAAATGTACGGGCAAGACAGCCCAACTCTCATCAATTTACATTGACCTGATAAAAACTTAACTCAAGCAAGGTAGGATCTCAACGTTAATCAAAGGCAGTGTTTGTACCATTAGAAATTGATAGTTTACTAAATCAAAATGAAATAATTTTCTTTGCTTTAGAATAGCACTGCGGTTAGTAATTGGTTAGTGATTAATATCTTTAGTTGCCAGCTGTGTGAGCTATATTGTGCTGACAAGCTGTGTCCTATTCTTTCATGATGCTGTGAATTACAGAGCTTCATCATAGAATGATGATTTTCTGAAAGGTTTTTCCTGTTATTTATCAGCTCCCTTACAATTTAACTGGAAATAGGAATAGGAAAAGATCATTTGACCAGCAACACTACTCTCATTTCCACCAATTTCTACCCCCCCTGCCACCACCCCCCTCCATCTACCTTCTTAACATATCACCCTGTTATTCTTTTCTCCAAAAAGACTTCTAGCCGTTTCTTAAGCTAATTCTTTCTTTCATCGCCTGCACTTCCGACGGTTCTTCCACAAGCAGTTTCACAAACAACCTCAGCAAGTGTCCATTTACTTATTTTCATGCCATTCATAGAATCCCTACAGCGCAGAAGGAGACCATTCGGCCCATCAAGTCTGCATCGACTTTCTGATAGTGTGTCTCACCCAGGTTCCCTCCTTTGCCCTATCCCTATAAATCCACACATTTACAATGGCTTATCTATTTAACCTCCACATCTTGGGACACTAATGGGGGAATTTGCATGGCCAATCCACCTAACCTGCGCATCTTTGGAGTCTGGGAGGAAACCACAGCACCCAGACGAAACCCAGACACAGACACAGGGAGAACGTGCAAACTCCACACAGATGGTCACCCAAGGCCAGAATTGAACCCAGGTCCCTGACGCTGTGAAGCAGCAATGCTAACCACTGTGCCACTCTATTTACTGTATACAGTACAGTGTGCTTTATACTGGGGAGGCCTAGAAATTTTGACCGTTTGCTGCTCACCGCTTGTTCTGTCCATAGATATAGTCCTGTTTGACTGTAGCTATTATCTCTGCTGCTACTCTTAGCACAGTCAAATGTTTCAGTCTATGCTGTCCCAACCAAATTCCATAGGAACTTCAGATCAATGTCTCATTTTTTCCCATGGCGCCATGTGATCCCCTCATCTGAACACTAACTTGGTAACTCCAGACTTAAGCTGTCTCTCCTTTTATCCTTCCAGTGTTCCCCATTCTATCTCCCACTATTTTACATATCTTTTTATTTTAGCCCTTTTCCTAACCAGATTGAGGTGAACTATTTATGTCTTCCAGTGCTTTTCATCTCTTTGCTAGCTACGTAAATAACTGCTCACAGATTATTAGCTACCTCTTTATAATGGTAGTTATCTGTACTCATTAACTTTTTTTTATTTGTTCATGGGATGTGGACGTCACTGGCTGGGCCAGCATTTATTGCCTATCCCTAATTGCCCTTGAACTGAGTGACTTGCTAGGCCATTTCAGAGGGCAGTTGAGAGTCAGCCACCTTGCTGTGGCTCTGGAGTCACATGTAGGCCAGACCGGGTAAGAACGGCAGATTTCCTTCCCTAAAGGACATTCGTGAACCAGATGGGTTTTTTCAACAATCGACAATGGTTTCATGATCATCAGTAGATTCTTAATTCCAGATTTTTTTAATAATTGAATTCAAATTCCACCATCTGCCATGGCAAGATTCAAACCTGGGTCCCCAGAATGTTATCTGAGTTCCTGGATTAATAGACTAGCAATGTGGCCACTAGGCCATCGCCTCCCCTGTTATCTGTTGTTCTGCTTTCCTCTCTATATTTTGGTCTTTTCAGTTCTATAAAGGTTCTCTATTCAAAACATCAATCCGTCTTTCTCTTTACAGATTCTGAAAGACCTGTTTTCTTCCATTGTTCACTGTTAATTTACATTATTTTATTCAATGGCATTCCCTGGTAATATTTATCCTTATCTTCTCTGTGAAATATCTCCTCCTAACTTCTCTTTTTACTCCTATTTTTAGAATTATCCACCAATTTTTCCTTGTACATATCCACACTTGTATGGCCCTGATAATGATGTCGAAGCATTGGAGAAGGTGCAAAAAAGATCTACTAAGGCTGTTACCAAGATTAAAGTTGGGTGCTATCCTCAAGGTAATCTCAGCAGACTGGGGTTCTTTCTTCCAGAAAAGAAAAAACTATGAGGAGAACCGGAGGGGTTTTGTAAAATTATGAAGGGGTTTGATAGAATGGATGTCAAGAAACTGTTTCCAATGGTGTGTGAGACTTCTTTAGCCAGAGAGTGGTTGGAATGTGAAATTTGCTATCATATTCAGTGGTTGATGTGAATGGCGTAGGTGCATTTGTGGGGAAGCTGAGTAAGAGGGAGAAAGGGATAGACGGATATGCTGATAGGGTTAGGTGAAGGAGGGTGGAAAGAGGATCATGCAGAGTATAAATATGACATTAAGGTGTTGGGCCATATGACCGGCTTCTGAGCTGTAAGTATTATACAATTCCAGGTGGCAAATGGGCGTTATTAGAAGATAACCAAAAACAGGTCAAATAAAGAAATTAACAGGAATTTCTTTACATCCAGCGCAGCGAGAATGTAGAGCTCTCTGTCAAATTAGATGATTGAAGCAAAGAGTATTGATGAATTTAAAGAGAGGCTTGATAGAAATTGAGGAACACAGGAGTCGGGGGGGCGGGGGAGGGGGGGGTAGAGTGAAGAATTGAAAGATAACTGGAGTGGGAGGAAGTTTGTATGCAACCTAAACACTGCTATTACACTATATGGTCTGCCTCTGTGGTATGGATTCTGTTATTTTGTACTTTCCATTCATTATGAAAATGTCAGTATTCTCAGGAAAATAAGCCTAAAAGAGATGGATATTTTTAATATGGAATATTTCAATATGGAATAGGGCAGCATGGTGGCACAGTGGTTGGCACTGCTGTCTCACAGCGCCAGTGACTCGGGTTCGATTCCGGCCTCAGGTGACTATGTGGAGTTTGCATGTTCTCCCCGTGTCTGTGTGGGTTTCCTCCCCATGCTCCAGTTTCCTCCCACAGTCCAAAGATGTGCAGGTTAGGTGGATTGGCCATGCTAAATTGCCCCTTAATGTCCCAAGATGTGTAGGTTAGGTGGATTAGCGGGGTAAATAAGTGGGGTTACGGGAACAGGGCCTGGGTAGGATGTTCTGTTGGAGAGTCGGTGCAGACCCGATGGGCCGAATGGCCTCCTTCTGCACTGTAAGGATTCTATGAATATACCTACTCATTCACTGCCCTATGAACATGTCTTGCCGATCCAGCGGACAATAGCTTTTGATCATTTGTGTCAAATCAGGTATTATATTCAGACAAAATGGAACCTAGTATAAGCTGTGCACTGCAATTTTCTAACGCACATATATGTGCCAATGATACAGTGATGCAACACAGTCTATAGGAGTGTCTCCCTGCTGAGGACTCACCTGCCTTTGATGGGTCGCTCTGTCCTTCAACAAGTACTTGGGATGTGGCATGAATTCTTGGTGGGACATCTGACTGCTCTTGTATGAAAGGAAACAATGGAACTGGTAACTATTCTATCCAAAATAATGGGCCTAATCACAGGCCAGAATTAGTAAGCATATACTGCGAGAGGAACAAGGCAGAGGTTAATTCATTTAGTCATTTTTTTCTTTATAATCTGATTGAAACAATTGTAAAACACTGGCTACAAACGTCAAGGCCAACCAGCCTCTTACCACCGACCACATGTTGAACTCGACTTCCTCTCAAATAAAATATCACTGAGCCTAAACTGTGTCAGTGGAAATACAGTTTAACTGGAGATGACCTGATTACATTCAAACAGATGACAATCTAAAAAATATGTTAGGATCTTAAAGAGACGAGTAATTAAAAGGAATGCAAAAAAAGACAAACATTTAGTTATATTTTCAAGGAAGCACTTTACTAGATCAAAACAAAAACAAAAGGTCAATTATTTCTCAGTGAAAGCGACAGCTAAACAGATCGAAAAAGCGTGTGTTAAAGTGTATGATTTTCCTGCTGATAGTGACTCGTCTTGTTCAGAGTGTGGTCGTGACATGTTCCCACCACAACCTGAGATTACAAGACCGTCTTCTGCTGAACCTGGTACTGTTGGTACGTCTCAGGTATTTTTTCCAGCAGCTTTTATCTTTTAGAAATAGCGTGATGCCAGTTTCCATGAGCAGGCCACCCATCTTACCAGCCAACGTCGAGATAGTTTACCCTCTGTCACACAGCGCGTAGTCCAAATCTAACAAATGAACCTGATCACAGTGAATTAGTCCTGGACAATGCCGAGGGAGCTCTCCTGAAACTTGAGAAGACGTAAAATATTCACACCCTGGGACCATTTTGTAACGGATTAAACTAGTGTCCGGATGCATCTACAAAGAAGCTGATTTACAGATGCATTAGCATGAGGCAAACTAATATATCACACGAGGCAGCACGGTGGCACAGTGGTCAGATCTGCTGCCTCACAGCGCCAGGGATCCGGGGTCAATTCCAACCTTGGGTGACCGTTTGTGTGGAATCTGCACATTCTCCCCGTGTCTGTGTGAGTTTAGTTCGGGTGCTCCAGTTTCCCCCCACACTATAAAGATGTGCAGGTTAGTTTGATTGGCAATGCTAAATTGCCCCTTTGTGTCCGGGGGATGTGGGGTTAAGGGGAGAGGATCTGGGTGAGATTGTTGCCGGTACAGGCTCAATGGGCCAAATGGCCTCCTTCTGCACTATAGAGATTCTATGATTCTCTATGACAATCTGTAAGTTACAACAGAGTGGAATGGCAATTTAAAATAAACTGTGTCTTTCAGTTTCCCTCAGCAAACTCTTGAAATGGCGCACTCTCTGATAATAAATATTCAAGTGCTGCTCATACTCGAGGTTCCCCCATGATAAATGTAGGGGCACACGATAACAGAATTGGTGAACACTAATATTTTTAAAATTAAGAATCTTTTCTTTGCAACAGCCAAGCAAATAAAGAGTGTTTTATTATATTGAGCTCAAAACTAACAATGCTATGTGAAAACTAGGCCAGTGCTAAAGCGAGCTTACAACGGAGATATTTTTATTCAGTATGCTCGAAAGCAATATGCTGAAATATTCTTGATATTAACATTATTGACAAACCCAGACATTCATGCATCCAAGTAGGTTAAACTATGCAGGCATGATGTGGAGATGCTGGCGTTGGATTGGGGTGGGCGTAGTAAGAAGTCTCACAACACCAGGTTAAAGTCCAACAGGTTTATTTGGAATCACGAACTTTGAGAGCACTGCTCCTTTATCAGGTGAGTGACTCACCTGAGGAAGGAGCAGCGCTCCAAAAGCTCCATATTCACTGCGTTAATGGGAGACACACTTGTACTCCTACTATTGAAACTGGGCTTGTTGTATTTGGAGGCACTTGCTTGTAATGTACATTTCTGCAAATAAATGCATATTAGAAGTGTATAACAGTGATCCCTGTTATAAGATTGTGTCTGGGGACATTGACCGAACACAGAACTGGACTGCCAAAATCTAGACAATATAGCACATTTGACTCAGCATATCTATGTACAGGTAGATTTTTTCCTTCTAATCTCATTTCTCTGCCATTCACCCAAACACTTTCTACCAATTCATCCAATTCCTACCAAATTGTTATAGGTTCTCCAGTAGTAGCCACTTGTGCTAAAAAAAAATGCATAATGCATAATCTAATAAACCTCAATGTTCAGAAAGAAAAACTGTCAACAGTTTTATCCTTCACTGACTGGTTTTCTCAATTACTGGTTAACAATGCATTCATTTTCATATTTGGTATAAATCAATATTCGTTGCAACACGATATTGAGCGCAAAATATTTTTCGTAATGCTGAAGGCTATTTGCATTATTTGCTGGCCACCTAGCTTTGAACACTATGGACAAATATTATAATAGAATGAAGAAAATTTTATCCAGAGATCCCGTACACTCAACTTAGGCCAATGCCAGGTTTTATGATGGAGTTATGACAACCCTTTAAAGTTTCAGTCAAACCAAAGCCTATTCCCACTTTTTGTCACAGCAATATCATTCACTATATAGATCTATACATTCCTCCCCGCATCTAGATCACTGGGACCCACACAAAACCTATACTCAGAATACAGGACATTCAACCTCCTCTGGAACAGGACAATTTCATGTTAGCTAATTAGACAACATATTTTACCATCAATTCTTTTACATTTTAGCCAAGGGTTATAATTGCTGAAGTTTTTATTGTCAGATCTTCATTACAAAAGAGAACCAATTGTTTTATGAAAGAACTAAGGCCAATTAGATAGAGTTCTATGTGGAGCGTACAGGGCCTGATATAACCCTCACTTCAAGTATACTTTGCTGGAGAATACAATTGCAACGCAGAAAAGAAAGTTTTTTCAGGTAAATCCCTTAACTTTACAGTGGGTAAATGAAACATATACTGATCAGAAAGATCAGAAGATCTCCTTGTGGCAGGTTAGTTAATTCCCAACATGGTTGGAGTTGGGAATATGGAATTAATCTCAAATTTAAGTTTTAGGTTTATTTATTAGAGTCACAAGTAGGCTTACATTAACACTGCATGAAGTTACTATGAAAATCCCCTAGTCACCACATTCCGACGCCTGTTCGGGTACACCGAGGGAGAATTTAGCATGGCCAATGCACCTAACCAGCACATCTTGCAGACTTTTGGAGGAAGCCAGAGCATCTGGAGGAAACCCGCGTGGACACGGGAAGAACATGCAGACTCCGCACAGACAGTGACCCAAGCCGGGAATCGAACCCGGGTCCCTGGCGCTGTGAGGCAGCAGTGCTAACCACTGTGCCACCGTGTTCTCAGGCAAGGGATTCATCAAAGGTTCTCACGTTTAACATTGTACAGTGATCCCTGTTCTAAGTATTTGTGTGTGAACATTGACTCAGCTCAGAACCAGACTGACAGAAATCGAGAGAACGTTGTCTGCATTTGATGGTTTTTGGGAGGAATGAGGAAAGCGGAATGAAAAGTGACTGGCCCCTGTTGCTCCTGCCCCAGCACCATCGATTGTTGGAGAAATCTATCTATCAGATAGGTTTTTCCAACGATCAACAATGGCCATCAATAGATTCCTAATTCCAGATATTTTTTATTGAATTCAAATTCCACCGCCTGCCGTGACGGGATTCAAACCCGGGTCCCCAGAACATTAGCTGAGTTTCTGGAATAATGGCTGAATGATAATACCGCTCAGCCATCGCCTCCCTGTCTCAGCCTCTTTCCTTTAATTTCCCTTTTGTTTGAGCTTTTATTGGCCCCCTTGACAAAGTCATTCTATTGATATCTAATTGAATTATCAGAAGCCAGCCCCCTTCAGTCTTCTCTCCGGTTCTGTGTTGTCACCACTTTCCCCTAGTTACACTGTTAAGACCACACTTCACACCAATCATAGACATAATCCAGCATCCATGGAAGGCTTCAGGATAAATGCATCTTTTTTAAAAAATGCAGTGCCCTCATGAGAAACAAGGGGCCATTTCAAAATCACAAATCCCGAGAGGTTAGTACTTGGGGAATGATCATCTTTTTTACTCTAATATATTGTCAGAATAGAATCTTATTTTAAATAGTGCTCTTCCCTGAGAACATATTGGCCAAGTGAAGTATAAATTAACAAGTGCAGTAAACATGTAGATTGAATATTTCCTTTGCCTCAAATCCAATTCATTGTACTGCCATGAATTTATCATCGGTCTGCACTGTCATACGGGGTTTAGTATTGTGGAGAAGAATGCACAGGCTTTTCACAGGTAAGTGTAGGAAAAATAGATAAACACAATAAAGGATGGCTTTTTGCTGATAAGTAACTCTTCGTCAGGTTTTAACAAAGACAGGGAATATCCAATATGCAAGCTTAAGAGCAAAAGAGAGGAGAAGACGACATATATATTCTAAATTTTAATCGACTGGAAATGATTTTGTATTGATCTACATTCTATCCTTCTCTTGAAGTGATGTACAGCCATTTCTTACGTTGAATAAGGTTTTAACCATGTGTGCGGTCATTAAACTCTGTTCTACATTATTTTTGAGGATGTATAATGGTACATTTTTGATTTTTAATTGAGAACTGGCAAACGTAAAGGTCAGTTGTGAATAATGAGTGCAATTTTCTCATTAGCTGTGACTGAAAACCAATGGGCAGTTCCCTAGCTGCACAGACCAGTTTTCTCTCTAGACCTTGAGCCCTTCTGAGGAAAATAATCAGTGGGCAGGGTTTACACCATCACTCTGATGGGGAAGGAGATTTGAAAATGACGCCCTGATCAACACAGAAAATAAATGGCCTCCAGCGCACACCCCGCCCCCCCCCCCCACACCCCCCACTGCACATCTTACCCCCCCACCCCTCCCTTACAGACATGGAGGTGACCCCCTCTCACACCCACTCCCTCTTTGCAGGCATCGGGACATCTCCTGCAACCCCCCCACCCCCACTGCAGTCTCAGGGGCATACTCCCCCCCCCACAGGCATCAGCCCTCCCCAACAACGATAAGGGGAGCCCCTTCCACGGGGCTGCCCAGAGAGCCCAGCCTTGGCACTTCCAGGTTGTCACAGTGCCAATATGGCCGTGTGGCAGAGTGACAATGTGGCAGTGCCAGCCTGGCAGTGCCGCCCTGTGCTAAGGGACGGTGCCAAGGAGCAGTGCCATAGGACGGTGCCCAGGCATATCCCGCTTCCCCCCATGGGCTGAACTTATCTTTGCATTCCCAAAGGGGATTCCCGCGACAGAATCTCATTCTTGGAAAGCTGTTGTAAACCTCGCTGGCATGTTTGAATATTCTGGCGGGGGTGGGGGTGGTGGGGGTGGGGGGGGGGGGGGGGTGGGGGGGGGTGGCTATTTATATTAAAGTTTATTGAAATCCACTGAGATGAGCTTCTTGCCCTTTCTGGGAGTGAACCTGGTGACATCACCAGTGAGGGGTGGGGGAAAATTGGGAAAGGCAATCTCTTCACAGAGAATCATGTTTTCTCATGCTCTCTGGATTTTCTGCTCGCGTTGCTGTTCTTACTGACAGCGAATGTGGGTTGGAAATTGTCCCCAATGTCTTGAATAGGTAGTAAAGTGGGCAATTTGCAAAAATGTTTGATTGTTTTTTTTAGCACAGGAAAGGACAAAATCTGCCATGGATGTTCAAAGCAACTAAAATCAAAAAGAAATAATTAATTATTTCTGAAGCTGTGAGGCAATATTCTTGGGGTGATATCCTCTTGTGGTGAGTTTTCTGTGCACTGATGTCATTCTGGACTCTTATAAGTTCATGTTTTTTCATTAGTGTTACAAGTCGGCTCACGTTAACACTGCATGAAGTTACTATGAAAATCCCCTAGTCGCCACACTCCGACACTGAGGGTACACTGAGGGAGAATTTAGCATGGCCAATGTACCTATGATGTGGAGATGCCGGTGTTGGACTGGGGTAAACACAGTAAGAAGTTTAACAACACCAGGTTAAAGTCCAACAGGTTTATTTGGTAGCAAAAGCCACACAAGCTTTCGGAGCTTTTAGCCCCTTCCTCAGGTGAGTGGGAATTCTGTTCACAAACAGAGCTTATAAAGACACAGACTCAATTTACATGAATAATGGTTGGAATGCGAATACTTACAACTAATCAAGTCTTTAAGAAACAAAACAATGGGAGTGGAGAGAGCATCAAGACAGGCTAAAAAGATGTGTATTGTCTCACCAGCACATCTTTCGGACTGTGGGAGGAAACCGGAGCACCTGGAGGAAATCCACACAGACACGGGGAGAACGTGCAGACTCCATACAGACAGTGACCCAAGCTGGGAATTGAACCCTGGTCCCTGTGAGGCAGCAGTGCTAACTACTGTGCGTCCATACTACCCTAGTCTTACAGTCTTATGAAGGTCTATAAGCAATATGCTGGATATTGAGGTCAGCAATGAAGCAGTGCCACTCGCTGCAAAGATTTGCGGATCTCTGTGACGAGAATGTTCGCTATGCCGAGGTCAATTTGTCATCGCAGGTCAAAGGGATCACCAGGCACCCAGCAACAGTGATTTTACCGAACATCACACGAGGATATTCTCAATGGGGCAACAAACTAGGACGTAGAAACCATTGCGTGGCTTCACTTTTCTTTTTATTTGACAAATTAAATGATTGGGACCTGCACATGGATAGATGCAAAAAAAATCTTAAACTTATGAAACTAAAAATATTGGGCTGCCCCTTCCCCTCCCCTCCCCCCATGGAAAGGCAATGCGCCCACCCCGTTTTTGGCAGGGGGTGGAGTGGTGCACTGCTGTCCCACCCACCTTTGGCCTGGTCCCAGTGATACGTGGTGGAGTGGGTAAGATGCCCCTGAGCTGCCTGTCCTTCAACCTAATGAGCCTCTTAAATGGCCAATTTTCTTTTTACCGTCATATAGAAACTTGACATTCAGCAGATATAAAATTACTCATTCAGGGCCATTAAGGAGGTTTAGCAGGAATTATGAACTCAGTGCACAGTTAAAAATCCAGTCAATAGGGTGTAACTTTTTTAGTAGTTTTTACAACGGAACTAAAAGTGTAAGAGTGGATGTTCTATTCAGTTCATTGATTCCCATATCATTACAGTCTGGGGGAACCCTCAGAAACACACCCTCTGAAGAAAAGTAGAATCGTTGACAGAAACCTTCTGGAGTAGTGTTTATTGGCGGGATTCTCTGACCTTCCTGTGGTGTGTTTCTTGCAGCGGGAGGTGGTGTGCCGGTGGCTGGCAACGGGATCTTCTGGTCCCGCTGCTGCCAATGGAATTGCCATTGGCTCTGCCCCATGCTATTGGCAAACCCGTAGCAGGGTGGGCCATCAAACAGCCAGAAAGTTCCGGTCATAGACAACAAGTTCTGGATTTTCTGAACAATGCTACTATGCTACCATCCTTTATGGAACAAAATCTGCCATCCTTGTCAAGTCTGACCTATACGGGGCTCCAGGCCCACAGCAGTATAGATGCCTCTTGTCTGCTCTCTGAAACTGTCTGGCAAGCCACCTTCTCAGGAGGAATTGTGGATGACCAATAAATGTCGGCTCCCCAGTGCGGCCCACATCCCCCTTAATGAGTAATCATAGAATCATAGAATGCAAAAGAGGCCCTTCGGCCCATCAAGTCTGTACCAACACACGAGAAACACCTGACCTCCCACCTAATACCATTTACCAGCACTTGGCCGATAGCTTCAAGTTATGACATGCCAAGTGCTCATCCAGGTAGTTTATGAAGGATGTGGGGCAATCCGTCTCTACCATCCTCCCAAACAGCATGTTCCAGACCATCACCACCCTCTGGGTAAAGATGCTTTTCCTCAGATTCTCCCTTAAACCTCCTGCTCCTCACCTTGAACCTATGTCCCCTCATGACTGACCCTTCAACTAAGGGGAAGAAGCTGCTCCCTATCCACTCTGTCCATGCCCCTCATAATCTTGTACACCTCGATCAAGTCGCCCCTCAGTCTTCTCTGCTCCAACAAAAACAACCCAAGCCTATCCATCCTCTCTTCATAACTTAAATGTTCCATCCCAGACAGCATCCTGGTGAATCTCCTCTGCGCCCCCTCCAGTGCAATCACATCCAGTACTGAAAAAGAATTCCGGAGGACATTGTAATTTTTTTTATAGATATGAAAGGAAGGTTGAAATTAAATTTAACTGTAATTGGTGCCACGGTGAAAATCAAGATGGTGCATCCAGGGGAAGAGGGAAACTGGAGAGTGGTTGACCTTTGTCACTCATACGTGCCTCCAAGAGGTTGATTACAAATTTTAAAATGTCTGGGGACCACGTATCTTATCATCCTCGCGCACACTCTGTGGCATGGAGGCCAAAGGAGAAGCAGGGGAAAAATAACGGCAAACTTAATAAGCCTGCAATTTCGAAAGGCACTGAACAATCTACACTTGCACTGTACCACCTGAGAGAAAGTTCCACAAAATCTTTCCCTGACCACCAAAGGTAATATAGCAAAAATTCAGACTATCCATTCACTCTCACGTCATTGCCAATCAGCACTTGCTGGTGCCAACATCATAGGGACATTAATGCCCATGGAGTATATCATTCTCTTAGTCTATGCTTACCCTTTAACCTTCAATCAACTTCTACTTATCCACGAATGCATGGGAGGGGGAAAAAAAACCGTCTAACGTCTCTCATCTCACTTGGGGCATTTTAATTTTATCCTTCTTCCTCTGGTTTCGAATTCGCAGTCGAGGTTAAATGACGAGCTTGTATCTCCATGCCTCTCAGCATTTAAAAATAATCTGGATCACACCGTTCATCTTTCCTCTACTGAAAACAGGTTCAATTCTACAGGGATCGTCGGTGAATTAGAGCCAGAAACCACAATTATATTCTGGGATCATCCTTGCCATCGAGGAGTTGGAGGAAAGAGTTGGGGGAAAGAAGCAATTACAAAATAGGATAAAAATAGAGGCAATTATATTAGCACATAACTCGCTCACCTCCTTCCACGCTAACATCAAAGAGTTTGGTCCATTTTCCATTACTCGTGACAACATGACAGGAATACATTCCCACGTCGTTTGTTGTCACATTCTGTATGGTCAGACTGATGTTTTGATGGGGCATGTAGTCAGTTTGGATCCTCCTTCTGTAGTCATAGCCGATGAATGATTGTGACTGTGTGAAGTTAGCTATCATGCTTATTTCTTCTTCTGTCACCCGTTGCCACGTCAGCTGTACAACTTTGTCCCCATCCAGATACCCGCAGGATAAGGTCATGCTGTTGTCTGGTACAAGTAGCACTTGAGTGTCTGCTGCCTGACCTTTGGCAAACTTTGCTTTAAAGGTATCTAAAGAAAGCACAACATAATTTAGTGACAGTGTTGGAAGGTTAAAATGCCCAGTACAGTGTCACCACTGCAATTGCACTGAAATAAGTTTACATGGAGAGTTTTCATTCCCAATGTTGAAGCGCACTTAGACGTAAGAGTGCTTTAAGATATAGATTAGTTAATGATTACTTCTCCAGTTGATAATTTTATTTATTAGTGTCACAAGTAAGCTTGCATTAACACTGCAATGAAATTACTGTGAAAATCCCCTGGCCGCCAGCCTCTGGCGCCTGTTCGGGTACACTGAGGGAGAATTTAGCACAGCCAATGCATCTAACCAGCATGCTTAGATATAAGAGTGCTTTAAGATATAGATAGATTATTTAAAGCTTACTTCGCCAGTTGATTATCTTATTTATTAGTGTCACAAGTAGGCTTACATTTATACTGCAATGAAAGTACTTTGAAAATCTCCTTGTCGCTACATTCCGGCTCCTGTTTGGGTACACGGAGAGAGAATTTAGCATGGCCAATGTACCTAATCAGCACATCCTTCAGAGGAAACTGGAGCACCCAGAAGAAACCCACGCAGACACGAGGAGAACATGCAGACTCCGCACAGGCAATGATCCAAGCCGGGAATCGAACCCAGGTCCTTGGTGCTGTGGAGTAGCAGTGCTAACCACTGTGCCACCGTGCTGCCCCAAATGTCCTTATTCCCCTCGTGAACTGTTAACGTGCTCAGGTCAGCTGGTGTATTTTAACTTGTTTAAAAAGGAACAGATTGGTATCTGTGCCACAATATTACAGACAGATATTCATGTTAATGGGCAGTGCTAGGAACTGGATACAGATGAGACCGAAACCTCTGGTTCCAACTTATGTGATGTTTTAATTCTTTACAAATTGTCTACAAAATCTATTTCATCATAGAATCATTGAATCCCTACAGTGCAGAAGGAGGCCATTCGGCCCATTGGGTACGAACAATCCTACCGAGGTCCTATATCTGTAACCCATGTATTTACCCTGCGAGTCCCTTGACATTACGAGACAATTTAGCATGGCCAATCCACTTAACCCGCACATCTTTGGACAGTGGGAGGAAACGGGAGCACCCTGAGGAAACCGGAGCACCCTGAGGAAACCCATGTGGACACAGGGAGAACAGTAACACAAGGCCAGAATCAAATCTGCATCCGTGGTATGGTGAGACTGCAGTGCTAACCACAGTATCACCATGCCGCCCCCATTTCATGCAACGCCTGTACAGCGAAATGCCTTAATCTGTGAGGATATGGTTTAAGTGCTAGAGAACACTTGAGAAGAGGAACTAGCTTGAAAATAAATGAGACAAACTCAAACTGAATACCCACTGATGGTGCACAGCCCAGGCAGTTTTGTTTATATTCATTCATGGATCATGTATGTCACTGGATGGCCAGCATTTATTGTCCATCCCTACTTGAGAGTCAACCACATTGCTGTGGTTCTGGAGTCAGATGTAGGCCAGACCAGGTAAGGATGGCAGATTTCCTTCCCTAAAGGACATTAGTGACCCAGATGGGTTTTTCTGACAATCGACAATGGTTTCATGGTCATCAGTAGATTCTTAATTCCAGATTTTTTAAAATTGAATTCAAATTCCATCATCTGCCGTGAGGGGATTTGAACCCAGGTGCCCGGAACATTAGCTGAGTTTCTGGATTAATAGTCCAATGATAATACCACTAGGCCATCGTCTCTCCTTGAATGAGGTAAAAAAGGAGAGAGAGAGAGCTGTGGTTTTGGTGAACAATTTTCAATGCTCCAATAATGTACAAATGTACACTAAAGAGTAGCTTATGTGATATTTCTGATATAGCAGAGGACAAATCAAATAACTATATATCAGGTAATCTAATGCTAATCGTCTAACTGTTAGAAACCGTAGTGATACCATGAAACGGGAAAAACGTATAACACCAAGCCAGAAGAGATTTTGGCAGTATAACACTGCTGTCTCTGGAATTGAGTGATAAATAGTTTATTATATTCTGCACCTAAAACCAGGAGAAGGTGAAAGAAATGAAAATGGATGGCGAATACACTTCGGAGTCTAATGGACTGAGCTTTACACGGCTGAAGAGAATCAATAATATACTGGAGAGATAAACAACCCAAATGTGTATTGAAAATGACAATAGGATAATCATATGTATTGATCTCTGTTGAGTCCAGCATACCAATTACAGATCGAAAAGCGTGTTGTATTTTCATTATTGCAGGCAAAATGAAATGCTCAAAAGCCAGCCTGATACAACCCGATAGATTCATTAAGTGTTCAAACTCTATTTATAAATAAAACAATGGAACTTAACTAGCTGCCAAGAACGTGTTATCTCACAATGATTCATGTCTAATGCGCAAACAGGAACTGGTCTTCTCGGCAACTTGACTGTGGAGGTCATTGTAGCTTCTTTCCTGCCAATACCCAGTTTTCATGCTTACTCATTTTGTAATTTGGGTTCATTTGAATTGAACTCTGATGAACTCTCATTTATTTTTCATCTCCTGTTCCCAAGGGTGTTGAGGCTGATTACTATACAGCAAAGGGCACATAGCACAAATGAGACAAGGAGTCTGCTGACCTGTATAACACAGCGCCATATCATTAAATATATTAACAATGCAATCATTAAATACATATATACTTCATGGCCACTTGCATATTCAATCATCTCAGAGACATTCCCTGAGTTGAGTCATACAATTTCAAATACTGAAGCAATACTGAAGAAAATCCCGAAATATATTAAGTGTATTGGAGAGGTGAACAAGGAGATTAGGAGGTTTAAAGGGACTATAAATAAAGATGAGAAGGTGTCATAAATGGAAATGGAGAACAATTTTTTGAAAGTGAATATGAAGGTGGCAGCACTCAGAGAAAAAACTGGGGATGGTTTTTCAGAAACTTTACAAACAATAGCGCTGATGCACTATCAATCAAGCAAAGACTAGTTTGTATGCAAGAACAAATAGGCTTTTATTCGCAAAAGACTTGGAGCACACCCATGCTGATGAACTGGTCCGGCGACTGAGGCAGGGGGGTTGGGAGCAGTCACCTTTATACATGGACCGGGGGGGAGGAGTCTCAGGCAGGGCTGGCAGGGGCATGCCCAGGCATGTCACACACACAGGCAATAAGCTCAACAGTGGTTTACCACATTCACCCCCTGCTTTTAAAAAAGAGTCCAGCGGGGGAGGTGGGTGGAACGATATTTACAGAATTACAATTTTACAAATTCAGTCTCTCTGGGGGCTTGATCTGCCGCTGCGACCGCCGTAGTGCCGGTTGTGGTGTCGGTTCCGGTGGCCGCGGTGTTGGTTCAGGCTCCAGGCCGTAGTCGCTCGAGTCATCTGTAGTCCCTTCCAATTGTTGGGTGCGTGGTGGCGGCTCCTGGGGCTCAGGCATGCTGTATACGGGGGTTGGGGGTGTGGGATTGTGGGTCGTCATGGTCGCTGGGGCACCTGTGGGTGCCAGGTCTCGAATGGAGACCGTGTTCTCCCGCTCGTTTGCTTCACTGGCAGTACTGAAAGGGCGTAGCGACTCACTGTGTTAGGGTGAATAAAGCTCTCCATACTCCCACAGTCAGATAAACAGTTTGTAGTGCGACCGTATACCTCGATGTCCATCATGGACCTGGCGAGTTGGTGAGGCCTGGATTGGTCCAGCGTAACCGAAGCTACCGTTGGATTTTGCGACGCAGCTGACAGCCTCCAAGATGGCGGCCCGCACGGCTCACATGCGGCTACCGGCGCCCAAGATGGCGGCCCCCGTGGGTCGCACGCGGCGCTACTGGGCTTGGAGGTCGACTTCGCCCTGCATTCCTTCGCGTAATGGCCCTTCTTTCCACACCCGGAGCAGATCGCATCCTTCGCCGGGCAGCGTTGTCTGGGGTGCTTCCCCAGGCCGCAGAAGTAGCACTTCAGGCCTCCAGAGACTGCCACAGCGGTCGGGTCATTGGTGAGACGTGGCGTAGGCTTGCGGCCCTCCCGAGTACAGAGGTGGCGGCGACTGCGGCATCCACGATGCGCCCCCGTTGTCGGGGGTGTAGGCCTTAAGATTACGGAAGGCCACCTCTAACGATTCCCAAGCACTACAGTCTTTTGTAGATCCAGCCCACCCTGTTCCAGCAGTCGTTGTCGGATATAGTTTGACCTGATACCCGTGACATAGGCATCTCTGATTAAGTCCTCAGTGTTTTGGGCGCATGTTACGGCCTTGCAGTTGCAGGCCCTGCCAAGTGCTCGCAACGCACGCAGGAATTGGTCGCCCGATTCTCCTGGCTGTTGTCTGCGAGTAGCCAGAAGATGTCTGGCGTCGATTACATTAGTCTGTTTGTTGTACTGGCCTTTTAAAAGTTCGATCGCATCCTCGTAAGTTTCAGCATCTCTAATCATCGAGAATACTTGATCGCTTACCCGGGCGTGGAGCACGTGTAGCTTGTCAGTTTCGGTCCAGACGACGGAGGCAGAGGCGGTGAGGAAAGTTTCAAAACATCGCAGCCAGTGATCGAAGCTGTTAGAGGCCCCTACAGCTTGAGGATCCAATTCTAATCTATCGGGTTTTAGTATCTGCTCCATCCCAAAACTTTTTGCTAATAAAATTGATGCACTATCAATCAAGCAAAGACTAGTTTGTATGCAAGAACAAATAGGCTTTTATTCGCAAAAGACTTGGAGCACACCCATGCTGATGAACTGGTCCGGCGACTGAAGGGGGTTGGGAGCAGTCACCTTTATACCTGGACCGGGGTGGGGAGGAGTCTCAGGCAGGGCCGGCAGGGGCATGCCCAGGCATGTCACATACACACCCAGGCAATAAGCTTAACAGTGGTTTACCACAAGCGCTAGTGAAAATGTCGGTGTATAAGAGGAGGCTAGGTGACAATTGTTAGAGAAAATTGTAGAAGAGCAACTAGCTCTCAAGTAAATGAGCTAAACCCAAACTGAATAACCCCCGATGGTGCACAGCCCAGGTAGTTGAATGAAGTCGAAGGGGAGAGAGAGCAGTGGCTCCATCAAAACTTTTCAATACTCCAGAGTGGCACAGTGGTTAGCATTGCTGCCTCACAGTGCCAGGGACCTGGGTTCGATTCCGACCTTGGGTGACTGTCTGTGTGGAGTTTGCACATTCTCCCCGTGTCTGCGTGGGTTTCCTCCGGGTGCTCCGGTTTCCTCCCACATTCTGAAAGACGTGCTGGTTCGGTGCATTGACCCGAACAGGCACTGGATTGTAGCGACTAGGGGAATTTCACAGTAACTTCATTGCAGTGATACTTTACTTTTGGCAGGGTAAATACGTGGTGTTACGGGGATAGGGCCTGGGTGGGATTGTTGTTGGTGCAGGCTCGATGGGCCAGATAGCCTCCTTCTGCACTGTAGGGATTCTGTAATTCTAATCTATAATTATGGAAATGACAGTATCTTAAGAGATATTTCTGGTTCAGCAGTGGATAAACCAAACAATTATAGATCAGTTAATCTAATGCTAATGGTCTAACTGTTAGAATCCATAATTTGAAACAAAGTGATTAAGCGTTTAGAAACACATGAACTAATGAAAGATGTGGATTTATTAAACTCAAGTCATATTTGTCAAATGTAATAGATGCTTTGAAGAGGTGAATGATTGGACAGAGAGAGGATACAATAGATGTTGTATCAATTTTCATATGAATATGATAAGTTGTCCCTGAAGAAATTTGATACAAGTAAAAATTGATAAGAGATTGGCAAATAAACAAGAAAAAAACAGTTACGGTAAATGGATCTTGCATGAATTGGAGGAGGATTGGAAGTGACATGATCAGGAGGCAATAACGATTCCATAACTGTTCTTAATTTATAGATAATTTGTATTCTAGTATAGGTAGCACAATTAACATTTACTGATTACATGAAAATATTTGCTTTGATAAACATTGAGGACTGTGAAAGGCTTTGGGCAAATAGATACCAGCTAAAGGTATGAGCGGGTCGGTGGATGATTCAATTTAACGTGGATACGTGAGGATAGGAAAAACAAGAAATGAGTACATACTCTGCTAAAAATAAGTTTAAGTTCATTTATTAGTGTCACAAGTAGGCTTACATTAACACCGCAATGAAGTTACTGTGAAAATCCCCTAGTCGCTACACTCCAATGCCACACTAGGGGAGAATTTAGCATGGCTGGTACACCTAACCAACATGTCTTTCGGACTGTGGCAGGAAACTGGAACACCCGGAGGAAACCCATGCAGAATCTGCACAGTCACCCAAGGCTGGATCTGAACCTGGGTCCCTGCTGCTGTGAGGCAGCAGTGCTAACCACTGTACAACCGATCTTTAGGGGTTCCCAAAGGCTTATGCAGCTAGATAAAAACTATAAAAATTCCCAATCCTATTTTCAGGCTTGTCTATATGAGAGTGGATCACAAGAGTACAGATGTAATGATAAAGTTGTACAAGACATTGGGAGGGTCACAGTTCGAATGCAGTGCACCGTTTATCCTAGGAAAGATATTAAAGTGACAGAGTGTACATTGTAGATTCATCAGAATGATAACCGGATGGGAAACTATGGAAATGAGATTGGAGCTGGGTGGGCGGCACGGTGGCACAGTGGTTAGCTGGCTCATAGCTCCAGGGACCCGGTTCAATTCTCAGCTTGGGTCACTGTGTGGAGTTGGCACATTCTCCCTGTGTCTGTGTGGGTTCCCTCCGGGTGCTCCGGTTTCCTTCCACAGTCCAAAGATGTGCGGGTTAGGTGCATTGGCCAGGTTAAATTCTCCCTCAGTTTCCCCGAACAGGAGACTGGGGGATTTTCACGGTAACTTCATCACAGTGACTAATAAACAGTGACTAATAAATAAACTTTAACCATTTCCACAGGAAGGCTAAGATGAGACGAAGTAGAGTTTCTTTTTAAATCATAGGCGGAATCTTACCAAAAAATGGGAGATTGGGATGCCCTCTTTAAAGGCATTGGACACCTTCTTACCTTCCCCACCCTCTGCCCTCCCTCTGCTGCCCCGCCTGACCTCCCTCCACCACCCCCCCCCACCCCCACCCGCAAACAGTCAATGCTGGCATCAACCCCCTGTGCCAGGTCAAGACCCTTTCCCCCAGGGGGTACGCTCACATTTATGCCACTGGGGGATCTCCACGACAGGTTTGCGTCTGGGTGAATCTGTTGTAAACCACACTCATGTGACATCAAGTCGGTGATGTTTGAAAACATGGATTATGCGGCCATGGGCTGGGGGGTTTAATTATATTGAAATATATAAATATATTGTAATCAGTTTCATGCCCATTATGTCGGTGAGAACGTGAGAAGTTGGGAGTCGGTGAGAAGAGATCATGGATTTAATATTATTACTCAGAGCTGAAGGAGGGAAGTTTGGAAAAAAATCTTAAACTGAAGGTTTTTGGAGCATAGAATATTTTGCCAAAGACAATGGAAGAAGCAGTGACCATCGCAAATTTTGAGGGATAAGTGGGGATGTGATGGTCTAGTGGTATTATCGCTAGTCTATTGGTCCAGAAACTCAGCTAATGCTCTGGGCATCCAGGTTCAAATCCCACCATGGCAGGTGGTGGAATTTGAATTCAATAAAAAAATCTGGAATTAAGAATCTACTGATGACCATGAAACCATTGTCGGAAAAACCCATCTGGTTCACAGTAACTTCACTGTAGTGTTAATGTAAGCCTACTTGTGACCAATAAGTAAAGCTTTAACTTTAATGTCCTTTAGGGAAGGAAATCTGCTGTCCTTACCTGGTCTGGCCCACATGTGATTCCAGAGCCACAGCAATGTGGTTGACTCTCAACTAGCCTCCAAGGGCAACGAGGGATGGGCAATAAATGCTGGCCAACCACCAACACCCATGTCCCATGAACGAATTAAAAAAACATATTTGAAGCAGTTGAAGATATAGGATAAAGGAAGAGGGCTGGGCAATTGAATTTAGTTTGGGATTACTTGAACAAAGAATTGGCACAGACATGTGTTCCCATCAATTGGTCAGTGCTATAGTTTGAAGCAATCACTCACCTGGATTTATTACTGCAAATTGTTTCAGCAACACCCCCTCAAGAAAAGTGTTAATGGAACATTGATAACTGCCTTCCTCTGCAGCTGTTGCCCTCAACTGTATATCTCCACTAATGGATGTTGAGAGAAATGTCACACTTTGATTGTACAGAGGGAAAATGTGCTCTCCTCGTGAGGGGTTATACACAGCAATTTTGTGCTTAACACCTTCAATGTTCTTCACCCAGGACAACTGGATCATTTTGCTCATCTGTGGATAGGCGCATTTCAGCACCACTACATCCTGGCGTTTCATCGTAGAGTCCACATTCTGGTACTCCTCACAAGCCACATCTGAAACATCAAGATTTTACAAGTTTACTGCAGGAAGGCTTCAAAGCACAATATTCATAAGACATGCTCCATCATCGAGTAGCACCAGGTCACATACATCATGAGAAATAGAGGCAGAGTTATGGTTTTGACTTGTTTCCAAGATGGAGCTTCATGGGAACACAGAAATATAGGAATTTCCAGACTAAAGCAGGCAAAGTGGACTCCTTCTCATTGACTTTGTTAATGGTTAGTAGATTATGTTGCTAAAGATACACAGGTTATGGGCATTGTTTTACTAAGGACTGAAAATGCATAAGGAGAATCTTGTTCGACCCAATTATCTGTCCCAATTCTACAGGTATGTGATGCACAGGGTGTCGGATATTCATTCTGAAAATCCCGCTAAAAAAAATCTGTGGGAGTTACTCCAGTTTTCACGCAAATTCAGCACCTAGAATGTTTTTGGGGAGAATTGCCCTCGTGATGTCTGTTAGTATACTTGAAGTTTTCAGTGACTGGTGGGTGCCACAAAAATCAATCCTCAACCCCAGAAATGACATTTTAATTTAACTTGCTAAGTTTCCATTAAAGCTTTATCTTTTTGTTTCAATGGCCCCTTACAGGGCTGTTAATTTGTTCATTAGCTGAGCTATTATTTATTTTTCTTGGTACTCAAAACAGTAAGAAGAGATTCAGCTGAGTCACTGAGTTAATAGTTAGAAGGCAGAGATTTGTAATTTTGAGTTCTGTGAATAAACTTATTATCAGGGAAGATCTGTATCCTATTCCATGCTTCACCATCAGCCTTGGATCCACTCAACATACTTTCCACTATCTTGTTAGTCATGATACAATGATAATCATCACAATCAACCTTTATTAAATTGACCCAGAAGTAGCAGAAGCAAAACCTCACATGGAGAGTTTTGGTAACCTAGGGTGATATTTTATCACCACAAGAGGCGTGTCATTTCTACAGGTGAAGCCAGAAGTGGTTTGGACTTCCGCTCTCATGATAGACTTATGTTTAAAGTTTAAGTATTAGAGTCACAAATAGGCTTGCACTAACACTGCACTGAAGTCACTGTGAAAATCCCCCAGTCGCCACACTCCGGCGCCTGTTTGGGTACACTGAGGGAGAATTTAGCATGGTCAATGCACCTAACCAGCACGTCTTTCATACTGTGGGAGGAAACCGGAGCACCCGGAGGAAACCCACAGACACAGCGAGAATGTGCAAACTCCAGACAGACAGTGACCCAGGCCAGGAATCAAACCCAGGCCCTTGGCGCTGTGAGGCAACAGTGCTGACCACTGTGCCACCGTGCCATTTCAGATGTACAGATCATTGGTGAGGCCACATCTGGATTTCTGTGTAAGGTCTCCTTATTTAAGAAAGAATGTAAAAATATTGGAAGAAGTTCACAAAAGCTTTATCAGACTAGCACCTGGAAGGGGCTGATTGTCTTTTGAGGAAAGGTTAGACAGGTGAAACTTGTATAGTCTGAAATAATTGATTTGAATGAAACATATGACACTGAAACATCCTGGGGGGACTTTGACAGGATGGATGTGGAAGAGATGATCCCTCTTGTGGGAATATTTAGAACAATAGGCACTGTTTGTGTTAAATCCTGTTGTACTGAGGTTCCTCCTCAATAACTACTCCACAGTCAGGCCTCAGGGACCACAGCTCTTTATTCAGTTTATCCGCTCCACACTCCAAATGTTGACTGCCCACTCTGGGCAGGTCCCAACAGCTCACCCCACACCCAAGGTCACGTGATCCATTCCCTTAAAGGGGCTATTCCCCACCACACACAACAATTTGGAAATAAAGGGTCTACCATTTAGGACCACGGTGAGGAGGACGTTTTTTCTCTCAGAGAGTCGTGAGTCTTTGGAACTCTTTTCCTCAACAGGCGGTGAAAACAAAGTCTTGTGGGAGAATCAGAGAATCAGAAAGCAGTGGCAAATAGATTTGCGATAAGCAATGGGGTGAATGGCTCTTGGTGCTGGAGGTAATGTAGAGTTGAGGATATTGAATGTTGGATGTAGGTCCAAGGGGGCATGTGGCCTACTCCTGCTCTGAATTCATACAGGTGTACGAGTGTTTTTATGCCCCAAATGATAGTTATTAAAATGTAAAGTGCAGCAGCAGACACAGAGGCATGTGCGATCACAGACTGGAGGAACATTTCAGAGGTGAAAGATGCTGTCAGCTGACAATGCAGCAGATATGAGTGGGCAAAGAGTCTTTTGAAAATACAAGGAGGCTGTGTATCACAGCCACAACCTCCCTGTCAAACTCCGTTTCCTCAGTAACCTTATTCAACAAATCATCACCCTCACCCCACCTCCATTACTCTCTATCTTATCAATTACTGTCATATACAACTGCCCACCACACCAAGGACATCAGGCTCTTCCCACTTCAGTTACTCATGCCCACCCTCTGCACTCTGTCCTCCCGCTTCTACTTCTCCGTGGCCCTGACCACACCACAGACGCCACCCGCCGTCTCCTCCCCCCACAACCTCCACAAGATTTCAATGCTTGGCCTGACTTCCCCTTGTTGGGCTCGAGCCCCCATGTGAGTTGCTGCTGACCTGCTCTCTCTCCTTATACTGCAGAGTTCAATGAGAAAAACTGCTGACCTCAAACACAATGGCACAAAGCTGCCTTGAAGTGAATGTGAACTGGGTACCATGAAGTAGCTCTTGAGTTCAAAAGGTTTTACTCTTATGAGTATTCATGGCGTGCTATTATATTGCAAGGAGGAATCTGCCATGGGACAGTATGAGTCTTGAACCGCCATTGCCAGTCTGCTGACTTAATCTCTGCATCTCAACCTGCCATTGGGAATCTAAAATTTCAGCTCCATTGAATTAGGTCTCTCCATCCACCACCTTCTCAAGGGCAACTAGGGATGGGCAATAAATGCTGGCCAGCCAGCGATGCCCATGTCCCACGAATGAATAAAAAAATATACTTTTTCTGTTCTTACAGGCCCAATGATAGTCAACCCTCAGAGGTTCAAAGTGATCGATTCCTACCAAGCATGCTAACATAGAAGCGGCATGGTGGCACAGTGGTTAGCACTGCTGTCTCACCGCACTAGGGACCCAGGTTCAGTTCTGGCCTTCGGCGACTGTGTGGAGTTTGCACTTTCTCCAGGTGCTCTGGTTTCCTTCCACAGTCCAAAAATGTTCAGGTTAGATTGATTGGTCATGCTAAATTGTCTTTTAATGTCCCTAGATGTGTAGATTGGGGGTAAACACGTGGGATTATAGGGTCTGGGTGGGATGCTCTTTTGGCGAGTCGGTGCAGACTCGATGGGCTGAATGGCTTCACTCTGCACTATAGGGATTCTATGTCATGTTTCGAATTATTGGTACAATATTTCCCAAATATCATTTTACAAGGAGAATCAATCTAATTTGCATTTGAATAATCAATACTGTCTGCTTCCATCATCTCCTGTAGGAGTTTATTTCAAATATTGAAAATTCACTCAATGAAATATTATTTCTGCGCATTAGTTTTGAATTTACTCCCTTCAGCTGTGAGCAGTGTCCTCTGCTTCCACTGCTCTGGACAAGGTGAAATAGTTTCTCATGTTCTACATTATCTAGTCAAGTAATTGTCAAAAAGATTTTATTTCTAGGCCACAGCTTTTGAGGTTTTGCAAGTAAAGCCAAAGTAATTGTATTTCTATGTTGCTTATCCCCGACTCATAGGGAAAGAAATCAAGTATCTTTTCATTTTGCACAGAATTACACATAGCCACCAGAGGAGAATTTAATTCCATCATCATGGCTAAACTCAAACTTGGAGTGTACTTGTTGAATAACAATGTGCTAACTCATTCTATCATCTAATTACCCCAGCTCCAAGTTCTTATTTAGAATCTTTTCTTATAATTACTTCTCAAGTTGTCCACAAGAAACAAGGACTATACAATGACCATCCTGGAAATCTCAGCAGGTCTGACAGCACCTGTGGAGAGAGGACAGAGACAACGTTTCATGTCAGGATGACCATTCATCAGAGCTGGGTCAGAAAGGATCATCCTGACTCAAAACTATCCACTCTCCACAGATGCTATCAGACCTGCTGAGATTTTCCAGCATTTTCTCTTTTTGGTCAGATTCCAGCATCCGCGGTATTTTGCTTTTATATTCAACAATATTAATCCTATTCTATGAACAATGACAACTGTTTTTTTTTCTCCCTCATTGCTTCATTCATATCAGCTATTTTTCCAAGTTTACAATACCATTTTATGCTCCGCCACCTCTTCCCCAACGTGTTTTGAGGCAGGGTGGGAGGGGCGTAAAATTGCTTTGACCGGATTCCCTTCAGGATCCCATCCACCCAGGCCCGGAGGTGATTTTATGATGGGGTGGGCAGGGCCTCAGACAGGAGCCCCACCCTGTGGTTAAGGACCATTTCCTGCCCAGCCTCAATTTTTAGGCTGGCAGATGCGATGACTGAGGGTGGAGAACTGAAAAAGTTTGCAGTTTAAGTTTTAAAGTTTATTTATTAGTGTCAGAAATAGGCTTACATTAACACTGTAATGAAGTTACTGTGAATATCCCCTAGTCGCCACACTCCGGTGCTTGTTCGGGTACACGAAGGGACAATTTAGCATGGCCAATGCCCTAACCAGCACGCCTTTCAGAATGTGGGAGGAAACTGGAACACCCGGAGGAAACCCACGCAGACTCCACACTGACAGTGAACCAAGGATGGAATTGAACCCAGGACCCTGGCGCTGTAAGGCAGCAGTGCGAACCACTGTGCCACCGCAACCTCAATCTCGGGCGGGAAGGTGGAGACATTTCGATCAAAAGGCCCCTTCAGACTAGGGGTTCCCTCACCCCAAGGGCCGAAGAGCTTTGGCCCTCCCTCCCCTCAGGAAATCCCCTAAACTTCCTGCCCTGAGAATCCTGGCACTTATCTGAAGTGCAGTCCTGGGACTTTGTCACAAGCAATGGCACTGCAGTACCTCTTCTGGCCACTGCAGTGCTGTGTCTGGAGGGGCTGGAGAGCTGTCAGCCTATCACATTGGCTGACGTCATACCAAGGGCAGACTCAAGGTTCAATTGAGTGTAAAATGGCTGTGGGCCTGTCAGAGTTGTTGGGATGCTCTCAGGCTGATGGGTGCTGAATGTTCACCATCCTGAAAATTCAGGCCATTATGACAATACATATTTTACACCAGGAGAGCCCATGGTTTCTAAATCCGAATAGCCTAAAGGGAGGGTGGGAGGGGAGGCCAAAAAAAAAGAAGCAGGACCACAGAGAAATAGCAGCTGACTGCAGCAAATGGGTAAATGTCACTTCCAATGACTGAGAGACAGAATCATAGAATCCCTACAATCCAGAAGGAGGCCACTTGGCCCATCAAGCCGAGAACAATCCCACCCAGATCCTATCCCCATAACCCAAGTATTTACCCTGCTAATCCCCCTGACACTAAGGGACAATTTAGCATGGCCAATCAACTTAACCCACACATCTTTGGAGTGTGCGTGGAAACCAGAGCACCCGGAGAAAACCCACAAGGAGAATGTACAGACTCCACGCAGTCACCCAAGGCTGGAATTGAACCTGGGTCCCTGGCGCTGTGAGGCAGCAGTGCTCAACACTACTTCAAACAAGACAGGAATTGTTTTTAAAAAAATTGTTTCAAAGAGATTCCTTTGAAATGTGGATTCCTGTGCAAAAAGTAATGTCCGTTCTTTATGTGGGTAGGCTAATTATTGTAATTGGTAAAAGAATATAGGACACACATTTATACAAATATAGGGCGGCACGGTAGCACAGTGGTTAGCACTGCTGCTTCACAGCTCCAGGGACCTGGGCTCGATTCCCGGCTTGGGTCACTGTCTGTGTGGAGTTTGCACATTGTCTGCGTGGGTTTCCTCCGGGTGCTCAGGTTTCCTCCCATAGTCCAAAGATGTGCGGGTTAGGTTGACTGGCCATGCTAAAATTGCCCCTTAGTGTCCTGGGATGCGTAGATTAGAGGGATTAGCGGGTGGGATATGGGGGTAGGGCCTGGGTGGGATTGTGGTCGGTGCAGACTCGATGGGCCGAATGGCCTCTTTCTGTACTGTAGGGTTTCTATGATTTTGAAGGATTTACTAAACTTCTCAAGCAACATTTGGAAGGCTTGAAAGTATACCCCAACATGTAAAAAAATAACTGAGCAATCTTGAACTCTTTGAGGAAGTGGATATAATAATTCTTGCTCACCAGTTAAGGGAAAAATAACATGTTTATTTACGGGTAAAGGCTAATCAGAGGCTTGCAGCCCTGTGCTTGCAGCCAGCTCCCGAGATGATTCTGAAACACAAACCTGAACTCACCAGGGATGATCCCACACCCTGTGTCCTGATTGACTCACCGGGTCATGTGACCCTTATTCCGCAGATTGAACCTTAAAGGGACAATCACCGATAAAACAAAAACAGTTGTATTTCACAATGACATGGCAGGCATATAACATCTGAGCTTCGATGTAGTTATAGAATCATGTAGCACAGATAGAGGCCATTCTGCCTCTCTTGCCAGCACCATTACTTCGAAACAACAATCCAATTAGTTCCATGACATCAGTCATGGACTCAACAAGAGCCAATGGGTGGGACTTTCTGGCTGCGTTCGCCCCAAAACCAGAAAATCCCGCGCGAGGTCAACAGACCTTTCCATGGTCCACCCCTCGCCTGCTGCGATTCCCATGGCAGGTGGAACGGGAAAATTCACCATAATAAGAATGCTGGAGAGGAAACCTTTATCGGATGACAATCGTTCCAGGCTAATGGGGGATGAGGCATGACGGAGGAGAGAGAAATGGGAGGTTGAAAAAGGGGAGATGAAGAAGCAGCCAAAAAGAGTCCCTGAAGGTGCTGGGAGTGTGTGGTAGCATAACAATATTAATCTGTTATTCAGTGGAGGGGACTCAAGGTCTAAGTGTGTACACTCCGAACACTATGAAGAGAATACAGCATGTGGTTAAAGAGAAACAATGAGATGACGTTGATTAAGTATCCTTGCAAAGTGCACTAAACCTATTGTCTAATCTACACAATCACAAAGGCATCTCAGGAGGTGAATCATAGAATCCCGACAGTACAGAAAGAGGCCATTCGGCCCATCGAGTCTGCACCGACCACAATCCCACCCAGGCCCTACCCCCATATCCCTACATATTTACCCACTAATCCCTCTAACCTACGCATCTCAGCACACTAAGGGCAACTTTTTTTTAGCATAGCCGATCAACCTATCCCACACATCTTTGGACTGTGGGAGAAACTGGAGCACCCGGAGGAAAGCCACGCAGACATGAGGAGAATGTGCAAACTCCACACAGACAGTGACCTAAGCCGGGAATCGAACCCAGGTCCCTGGAGCTATGAAGCAGCAGTGCTAACCACTGTGCTACCGTGCCGCCCACCGTGCCGTGCCATGCCGTAGGTGCTTCCTACTCCATCGCTTTGCAATGTTATCTTACTTCGTGACATTTTTATATTAAGTTATGGAGAAACAACTAAAAATATCCTAGCTTTGCCACTACATCTACATTTCACTGTTTACTCCCCCTTATACCCTCCCACAGGCAGTGGAGGAGCAGCTCAGTTTGAATATAAGAAAAAGAATGTTTTATCTAGCCCAATACATCCAACCCCCTCAATGGCCATGTATAATTTATTGTATTGAGGAGTCTTCCTCTAACTCTTGACATGAAAAGGGTCAGATGCCCAGAAAGGAACACGCTGCAGTATCAGTACTATAAATATTTATAATGATTCATTATATTATAATAATGCATATTGTTCACAAAAGGCAGGACAAATCCAACCCAAATCCAATCCAAGACCTCTCCATCAATCTGGTGTTAGTCATCAGCAAAGTGATGGAAGATGTCATCAATTGTGCAATCAAGTGGCACTTACACAGCAATAACCTTCCATAAGGACCACTCAGCTCCTGACCTCGTTACAGCCTTGGTCCAAACATGGACAACAGATCTGAATTCCAGAGATGATGCAAGAATGACTGCCGTTTGACACCAAGGCGGCATTTGACTGCATGTTGCATTAAGGAGTCCTAATAAAATTGAAGTCAATGGAAATCCGGGGAAAATTCTACACTATTTGGAGTTATTCCTGTCACAAAGGAAGATAATCGTGGTGTTGGAAGTCAATATCTCAGCCTCAGATCATCACTGCATAAGGAGTTGCTCAAAGTGGTGTTCTCGGCTCAACCATCTTCAGCTACTTCATCAATGACCTTCCCTCCAGCATGAGGAGTAGTGAGGATGTTTGCTGAGGATTACATTGTTCAGTGCCATTTATAGCTCCTCAGATAATGAAACACTCCATGCCCACTTACAGCAAGACTTGGACAACATTCAGTCTTGGGTAATATTCATAAGTAACATTCATATGGCACAAAGCAATGACCATATTCAGCAAGAGAGAATTTAACTCCTTCACTTGGCAGTCAATGGCATTACCATTGCCAAATCCTTCATCAACATCCTTGAGGGGGTCATTATTGAGCAGAAACTTAACTGAGCCTATTGGCCAGGGGCTAAAAGGGGCAGTTAAAGTCTGCAAAGACTGCTCGAACTGGAATAACCTGAAACTTGAAACTGGTTTGAACTGGTTAAGCTTACATAGTTCTGTAAAAAAATGCAAAGGAAATCTTGTCAGGCATCAACCCTTATTCAGCCAGAGAGCAATGAGGTAATCCCATCTATGACCTTGGGTTGGGGCCATTGAGGGAAAGGCACGAAATAGGGAAGCAAGTTTAGACCAACAAAGAAGAGGCAGCACATCTGGAAAAAAGATAAGCAGCAGGGTAAAAATGGAAATTCCTCAACAAGCAGCAGGGAAACTCCAGAGATTAACAATGCAGAAGAAGACGCTGCATCGGGGATGTGGAGACGGTATCCAGAGGGAGCACAAAGGCCTGGCCAGCATCAGCTCTCCTTATCGGGTATTATCTTTTACATTCTGTGATTACTCAGTAGGTGTCATGGAAACCTAGTGGATGTGCATTTAGACTGCATAGTTTTGATACAAATTGTATACTTATTTTCTAACCAGACGTATGATTTATATGCATACTGTCTAACAACGATAATAAAGTGGATTGCTAATAGAAACAGACCTGTCTCCCCTCCTCTTTCCACCAACCTGATAATACTTGCCGGTAAGTAACGGTCAACAGCCCTTACTCTGGCTACAAGCGCAGATCAGAGTCTGAGAATTGGGTGGCAAGAAACTTGTCTCCTGTCTCCCCAAAGCCTACCCATCATCTCCAAGGAAAAAAGTCAGGAGTGTTATGGAATACTCTCCTCTTGCCTGGATGAGTGCAGCTCCAACAACACTCAAGAAGCTTGGCACCATCCAGGACAAAGCAGCCCTGCTTTGATCAGCATCTCAGCCACTACTTCAACTTCACTTCCTCCATCACTGGTTCATCATGGCTTCAATGAGTCCCACCTAAAAGATTCACCACAGCTCATCAAGTTTCTTTCAGTAACACCTTCCAAACCCACAACATCCAGTACCTAGAAGGACAAGGGCAGCAGATGCATGGGAATGCCACCACCTGTAAGTTCCCCTTTGAACCACTCACACCATCCTGACTTGGAAATATATAGCTGTTCCTTCACTGTCGCTGGCTCAAAATGCTAACAACACTTTGGGTGTACCTACACCACATGGAGTGCAGTGGTTCAAGAAGGTGGCTCACCACCACCTTCTCAAGGACAATTAGGGATGGACTATAAATGCTGACTCTGGTAATGGTACCCACATCCTATGAACAAAAGAAAAAATGGATGATTTCATTGGAGAGACAGCACAACAGAAGATGAAGCAAAAACTGGAGCTGTTCACTAAAACCAGAGTAGGAAACAGAAACTCAGTGCAGCGATAGACAGTAAAGCCTCTGCCACAGCCAACCTAACACCTGTGCATTACAGCTACACACCCAAAAGTCCCAGCCACCTCATTGCAATCACTCACCATCTAGTGCGCCAGAGTTACACACTGAGAATCAGCCCACAACCCCCACCCAGCTAGTCCACCATCGCAATCATAATGCAAGCCATCAGAGAGCAAGAGGTGGAGGAGGTGTCACCAAGTTCCCCACATTATGGGAATAGAAGCAATGTAGATCATCACTGGCAGAGACAGCAGCGCCAGAAATAAGATGAGCTGTCAGCTTTCACAGTAAACCTCTTGACAAATGCGGGAGGTATCATTAAAAGTCTGAGATGCCCATTACATGAAGTAGTTTCACACTACAAGCTGCCCATAGATATTCTGTCCTTTTCTCATTTCTTATTCTCACATCTCTTATTTATTTATTAGCCTCACCAGTAGGCTTACATTAACACTGCAATGAAGCTACTGTGAAAATCCCCTCATCGCCACACTCCGGCATCTGTTCAGGTACACGGAAGGAGAATTTATCATGACGAATGCACCTAACCAGCACGTCTCTCGGGCTGTGGGAGGAAACCAGAGCACCCGGAGGAAACCCACATAGACACAGGGAGAATGTGCAGACTCTGCACGGTGACCCAAGCTGAGAATCAAACTCGGGTCCCTGGCACTGTGAGGCAGCAGTGCCAACCATTGTGCCTCTGTGCTGCCCACTCTAAATGTACCAACAATTTGACTTGTAAAAAAATAGGTTTATTAGACTTGTGGCCTAGTGGGAAAAGGCAGAGTACATTGTGCCCATGGAGACAGCAGGCATTAAACATTGAGGAGGCCAGGGGAGTGTTGAACTAACAAGAGTAGGAAACAGACTTTAACAGCTGTACGGACTCCTCCTGAACCAGAGGGAGCAGAGAAGAGGAGGCTAAAGGACCAATGGGTCAGTAGGAGTTGCAGGAATGGAGAACAGGAGCGTTGCACAGTGGTTAGCACTGCTGCCTCACAGCGCCAGGGACTCGGGTTCGATTCCTGGCTGGAGTCACTGCCTGTGCAGAATCTGCACGTTTTCCTTTGTCTGCGTGGGTTTCCACCGGGTGCTCTGGTTTCCTCCCACAGTCTGAAAGATGTGCTGATTAGGCGCATTGGCCATGCTAAATTCTCCCTCAGTGTATCCAAACAGGAGCCGGCGACTAGGAGATTTTCGCGGTAACTTCATTGCAGTGTTAATGTAAGGCTACTTGTGACACTAATAAATAAACTTTAAGGAACAGACATTGAAAGTAGTCGCAGAAACAGGGCAGCAGTAACAGTTGGCCCAGGATATGGCTGGAACCTGGCAAACTCAGGGTTGACGGGAAGGAAGCCAGTGTTGGCTGAATTATGAAAACAGTTTTTTAAAAACCTACAATTTGGAGTATTATAAAGCAGCTTTCCAACAATAGTGAAAGACCTACTATTGTATAAGATTCTAAAATCTTTAAACCGACTCATGGAGATACTTCAGCTCAGCGATCGGACTAACATTGGACGTTCTGATAGATTTCTAAATGAAATACAAGGGGAAACGGTCACAGGGGAACAATATCTGAGGGAATTAGAACTTGCTATACAGTGAAGCAACTGCATTGGCATTGAGCATACTGCTAAATTCATGGGGGCCTTTGGTATTACAGCATTAGAACCCTTTATTGTGCAAATTAGAGATTGAAACCCCATTGAAAGACCCCATCAAGAAATTATTCAGTGATGAGTGACCAGCTCTCATCCATTCAGGGGTCTTCACTTGTTCCCATCATTGCCGACAGTAAACAAGGTAGAATATTTTTTCTGGGTGATCTTACCTATGTCCCACCTCCAATTCAAACACCATAGCAGAGGTTCAGAGAAGGTGGGCAGGGTGACCCAGTGATCTAACCCAACTCCTCCGTAACAAAAGGTTGGTTGGCCATCCTCTAAATGCGCATGTTCAGCCCCAGCCTATCACCCGCCCCAAACCTCAACTGCATAGCACCACAGACTCATCTCATTTTATGGTGCTGTAGCCACAGAACAAGCTGGATATACAACAACTGCGCCTGCAGATAAAGTCATGTCAAATGGTCAATCAATATAAAGACCTCGCTCTGAAATTCTGCAGGCTTCTGTTGCTAGATTTACAATGAGAGACTGATGGCAACTTTGAGGATTTTGGAGGTAGGAGTCTCAACGTTCATGGAAGGTATCTTCATTATTGCGATGAATCGTGGATGGGGATCAAGATTTTGGTGGATAGATTGGATCCTAATGAAGACATGGAAATCCTACAAAAAAAATGGCAGTGCTGTTTCTGGTGAGAAAACCGGCGTGTTTCTCTCCCGAGAAACACATTGTTATCTCTCTGGACCTTACGACACTCTGTCCAAAAGAATTAAGGGGACATGTTTCATGCTGTTATGGGGGGGCGGGGGGCCTCAACATGCCGATAACACTCAGCTGCGCTGTGATGGGGGTGCCATGTTTAAAGGGCATCCCGATCATAACAGGAATAGACCTCCCCTCCCCCCCCACAATGGAAGTCTCAGGTGCCTTCACCCCGATTGGAGTTGGTTCTCCTCTCCCCCTCCACTTCCTCCCCCCTGCCCCCCCCCCCCAATTGTTGGCCCATACGCCCCAACCCAACTGATCATCAGCCTCTACTCTCCTCCCCTTTCCCCAATCATTGGCCCCTCCCCCCACCAAACAGCCACCACCGGCACCCCCTGCTTCTCTGTCCACTCCTAGCCCACAATCAAATCTGAATGAATCCCCACCCCCCCCACCCTGCCATTCTCCCATGAGGCTCTCACTGGGACCTGCCGTTGGCACAGTTTGGTAAAGCCTAGACATGGTAATGGTAATAAATGGCACCAGTATGCCATCATGCCGGCGCTTGCTAAATATATGGTGGGGGTTGGGGGGGTCAGGGGGGGGTGGTGCTCCAGAGAGAGTGCTCACTGATAACATTCTAATGGATTAAAATGAACTTCCTGGGCTCCCGCAGCGTGTTTCACACCCCTCCACCGGCGAGAGGACTGGAAGATCGGAGCTCGGAAACTCGCCGATGTGAATCGCGCTTTCCGAATCTTTCCAGATTTTGAACGCCATTCCCATGGACGGAGAGCATTGACTCAAAATCGCCCCAGAGAGGGCCAATCTCAGTCACATTACACACAACCTTCTTTGTAACGTTTCATGTTGCAAAGGTCCAATAAAGTTTAGTAACCAATTTAAAAAGACACATTACTAGCGACAAACTTCACCCATGCTGCAGTTTTGATTTATGGCTTTCTGTAATCTGATTTCAATTATATTTTATATTTACAGAAATTGAAAGCAGGGCTACTTTGGTCGTACAACGGGCAGTAGCTCCACAGAGTAATTATATCTCATTTTGTAATTGCTCCAATAAATATTTAGTTATATTCTTGTATTCATTTATTCATATTCCTAATAAATGTTTGAAATACATTGGAGATAATCTCACCAGGTACAATAAATCCTGGTTTTCATACAGAACGCTAGCGCTTGTTTCTTGACATTCTGTTGCCCTTTCCGATATTGATTAATACAAGGACCGATGTTAGCAACCTGAATGTGACGGCAAAATTCAGAGAGCTCTCAGGAGTCAATCACTTGGCAGCATATTCTTTTGAATATTGCTCTCGTTGTAATTGAATCCAGCCGAGAAACAGGGACACATTTCAGCAATTAAAGGGACACTGCCATTGTCAATGAGGATGATAACAGTTTGGAACATTGCAATTGTAAAGGACCAAACACAGTAGAGTTTTACATGATTGTTGGATTTAAAATAGAATTTGGAGCACGGACTCAGGCCATTATGCTCTACATGCTTATCGAACCCAACGAGATTATTACAAAGCTATTTCAATCATTCATTAGGAATATGAACGAATGACTATAGGAATATAACTAAATATTCTTCCCACATTCCACTGGCCTAACTATATGAGCATACCCTCTAATCTCTCATCCTCATGGCCTTCCTTAACTTTCCCTTAAATGCACCAACACTGTTCACATCAACTACACCTTGTGGTAGAGAGTCCCACATTCTAACCATTCTCTGGGTAAACAAGTTTCCCGTGAATTCCTTAATGGATTTATTAGTGACTACCTTGTATTTCAAGGGTCTTGTGGCACAGTGGGTAGCATCGCTGCCTCTGAACCAGAAGCTGTGGGTTTGAATCTCACCCCAGTACTTGATGTTCATGGAAGGTGCGTTCATAATGGAGTCAAGCAGCTTGAGAATCAACTTGTAATTCCTTCCAATATCCACCAATGGCAGGCAGTACGAGTGGGAGAGATTTCTCGGCACACTGTGTGATGGAAAGAAAGTTGGACCCTCTACCACTGCTATCCATAGCTCCAGAGTATAAAATTTCTGTAAAAGTGCATATCGCCATATCAACATGACTCTTGAGCAATCTGTAACACACCACCACCATCTTGTATTTATGATTCTAAGTGGGCAGCACGGTGGCACAGTGGTTAGCATTGCTGCCTCACAGCGCCAGGGACCCAGGTTCAATTTTGGTCTCGGGTGACTGTCTGAGTGGAGTTTTCACGTTCTCCCCATGGGTTTCCTTCGGGTGCTCTGGTTTCCTCCCACACTCCAAAGTGTGGATTAAGTTGATTGGCCCTTTAGTGTCAGGGGGATTAGCAGGGTAAATTGCCCCTTGGTGTCAGAAAGATAAGCAGGGTAAATACGTGACGTTACGGGGATGGGGCCTGGGTGGGAATGTTATCGGTGCAGGATTGATGAGCCAAATGGCCTCCATCTGCACTGTAAAGTTTCTATGAAGTTTTGAACTCATCTATAAGTTATAAGTTCAAATGGACTACTTCGGCAGAGTTTACATAGTGACATTCCCCAGAGAGAACAGTCCATAGAATCATAGAATCCCTACAGTGCAGAAGGAGGCCATTCGGCCCATCGAGTCTGCACCGACCACAATCCCACCCAGGCCCTACCCCCACATATTTTACCCGCTAATCCCTCTAACCTACGCATTTTAGGATTCGAAGGGGCAATTTTTTTAACCTGGCCAATCAACCTAACCCGCACATCTTTGGACTGTGGGAGGAAACCGGAGCACCCGGAGGAAACCCACGCAGACACGGGGAGAACGTGCAAACTCCACACAGACAGTGACCTGAGCCGGGAATCGAACCCGGGACCCTGGAGCTGTGAAGCAGCAGTGCTAACCACTGTGCCACCGTGCCGTCCAGACTTAAAAACTTGGGAGATTTTTGAAAACAGATTTCCAATCAACTTTTTTCCCCACTCTCTCCTTTATTGTCAAGGCAGCTTGTTAGCTGGACTTTTCCACCATGGTAGACCTTCATCTGCCAAGGAAACCATACTGTGAACAGCCAGATGGACTCATCCTTTCTGTTGCCCTTTCTTCTCCAGTGGGATATCCAGAAATAAATGTGCAAGGTGAATTGGAACCGTGGGAATAACCCAGATAACCCAAAGTTATTGAACAGTTTCAGTGAACTGAGAATGGGAATAAGCAGGAAGAAGGAAGTTGCATTTATATAGCACCTTTCAAAACCTCAGGATGTCCTGAAATGTTTTGCAGCCTGTTAAGTATTTCCGAAGTGTGGTCACTCTTTGGGCCCGATTTTACCATTTTCATTCTAAGTGCCGAATCTGGACGTAGTACAGATCCGACGTTGAAATCCACGCCCCCATACGCTCTCAGCAGTCCCATTCGCGCTGTGGGCGGGGCTTAACGCTGCTGGAACGATCGGAGCTCTAAACTGCGCATGCGCAGTTAGAAACAAATTGGAAAAAGCACGCCCGTGTTGGATCGCTCCCGACCCGCAGAAAGCAGAGAAAGGGGCCCGGCAGTGACAAGTGGGAGCGAGGGTGTATCTTGGGGCGGGGGGGGGGGGGGGGTGGGCGCAGATGGATCTCTGGTGGGGGGGGCAGATGGATCTCTGGTGGGGGTGCGGGGGCGCAGGGGGGTCTGCTGCCACTCTGCGGGCGATCGGTGGGGGGGGAGGGGGGCAGGGGTGGCGATCGGTCTGGGTAGCGGGGGGTGGTGGATAAAGGGGACAGTGATGTGTGTATGTCCCCCTTATTCACCCCCCCACTACGATCTGGCTCACTCGCCACCCCCCCCTCCCCCAGACAACGATCTGGCCTCACTCCCCTCCCCCCCCCCCCAGAGAATGGTCCGGCCTCATACCCCCTCCCCTCCAGAGGAACATCTGACCCACCACCCCCCCACCAGACAACGATCAGCCTTACCCCCCCACCAGAGATACATCTGACCCGCCTCCTCCTCCTCCCCCCGCAACCAGACAACGATCTGACCTCACTCCCCTCCTCCCCCCTCCAACCAAAGAATGATCTGCTCCGCCTCCCTCCTCCCCCCCACCACTGATCTGAGTCAGAGAGCCGTTGGAAGCACTGAACGTGCTCTTCAGAGGCTGGTGCGCCCGACTCAGACTTTTATTTCGCAGGTCCCTAAAAGCGCGGTTCCGGATCGGCAAACGCGGTGGTAAAGGGGGAAATGCTGATAGAGTTGGGCAGGCAGTTCATTAATTCAATTTAAATGCATGCAAATGCATTTAAATCGTCGTTGCGCCCGATTTGGGTGTTTGGATATTAGGATGTAGATAGGCTGGAAAATTGGGCGAGGATCCTGGATTCAGGATTCAATCCTGGACCGGGGAGCGGCGCGGGCTTGGAGGGCCGAAGGGCCTGTTCCTGTGCTGTATTGTTCTTTGTTCTTTGTTCTTTGTTGGAACGGATCACCGCCATTTGCGGGTCTCGGTAAAGTGGCGATCTGCGCGTTCGCTGATGCAAATCGCGATAAAGGCCTCACACCTGACTTTACCACGATTGCGAGCCCGGAAACGGGCGCAAATTGTTGGTAAAATCGGGCCCTTTGTGTTATAGGATCAGGCGTTTCTGCAAGACAAGATATTTCTAACTTTCTAGTAAAATTTCCCTGGTTGACACCAGTAAAAAAAATGCTTGGCATTTCAATAGTTTTGATCACATTGTAATATAAAATAAATGTATTCACAACATGGAGTTGTGGACGAAGGGGGAAATTATACGTGAATATTGCCTGAGGAAAGCAATAAAACCTCCATAATTCTTATTCCATGTTCCACATTCCTCTCTATTCATTGATATTCCAATAAGCATTGTCTCTCCGTGTGAATCTACCGACATACTGGTGGTATTTAATTATCAATATGCTGCACACAGATATTCTAACCATTCTCTGGGTAAAGAGGGTTCTTGTGAATTTCTTTAGGGATTCATTGGTGATGACCTTGCATTTCAGAGGTCTTATGGTGCAGTTGGTAGCATTGCTGCCTCTGAACCAGAAGCTGTGGGTCTGAATCTCACCCCAACATGCTGTGTCTTTAGCACAAGGATAACACTTGCACTTTCACCTCCAAAGTGGAGATAGTTTTTTTTGCCATGGAACTCTATTTCCACAATTGTCTTTCATGCAATCATAGAATATCTAAAGTGCAAAAGAAGGCCATTCGGCCCATCAGGTCTGCACTGACCACAATCCCACCCATCCCCTTAACCTCACGTATTCAGCCTGCTAAACCCTCTTACATTAAGGGGCAATTTAACCTGGCCATTCAAACTAACCCGCACATCTTTTGACTGTGCGGGTTAGGAAACTGCAGCACCCGGAGGAAACCCATGCAGACATGGGGAGAATGTGCAAACTCCACACAGACAGTGACCCAAGGCTGGAATTGAACCCGAGGCCCTGGCACTGCAAGGCAGCAGTGCGAACCACTGTGCCACCGTGTCTTTGTCGGAAATGCTATTTGAAATTGACCTGTGGAATTCCCAGGCTGGTGACACCTAAAATGTCCTAACGCTTTTGCCACATTTCTTTGAACTTCCTTGAAATTCTGTCACCTTTTTTATTTACCACTGGCAGAATCTCCAATGCCGTGAAACATTTTTGTCAAGGCAGGGTTAAGCTGCAAGGATGATGAAGGATTGACAGCAAGTTTATAAGAAACTGGTCACTAGAATGGATTTCAAAGCTTCAACTTTTATATTTAAATTAATAAAACAAGGATGTCACGGTAGCACAGTGGTTAGCACTGCTGCTTCACAGCTCCAGGGACCTGGGTTCATTGTGGTATTGTGGTCGGTGCAGACTCGATGGACCAAATGGCCTCTTTCTGCACTGTAGGGTTTCTATGATTCTAAGAAACGGGTAGAGGAACCACCCGAACTGCAAATATGGAGATATGAGGTGGGATTTTTCTGCCATTCCCACCGGCATGATCTTCCAGTCTCACACCCCCGAGTTTCCTGGCCTTGTGGAGTGGATTCAATGGGGAATCCCATTGACAGTGATGGGACCAGACCACCACCAGCCAATGGTGAGCCGCTGAGAAAAACACTGCGGGGATGGGGAGGTGAGTGGGGTGGGATGGGAGATCAGAGAATCTCGTCCATAGGATTTGATTGGCATTGTGTAATTTTGCTTGATTACCATTGGGTATTTGGATAACTGATGCAAAACTGTGGAGTTGAGAAATTGTGAAAGGATCTGGCTTGATGATTTGAATGATCAATCAATGCTTTTTGGTCCATTTTAATAATTCATACCTAGCTGTGATACAACCAGAAAGAATGCTTTCTGTAGTGCATCTGTAAAAGTTGGCGGTTACAGTAGCATGTTTATGAAGAAGTTGGTTCAGGGTATTTCATCTCTGCTGTATACTTATACACAGTTTTGTGAATACAACTTATTCCGGATTGCATCGAAAGGGAATTTAATTTAAAACTAAGCATTGCACCAACTTTGGTTTGCCATTGCACAAATATGTGCACCCAATGTGAAGTGGTTTCAAATGGGCATTGATGTCAAACAGGCAGCATTAAGTGTAAGTCACATAGAATTATAGAATCTACGGCATGGAGACAGGCCCTTCGGCCCAAACTGGTCCATGCCGACTAAAATGCCCATCTAAGCTAACCCCATTTGACTGCATTTGACCCCTATCCCTCTAAACCTTTTCTATCCATGTATCTGTCCAAATGCCTTTTAAATGTTGTCAATGCCCCTGCCTCAACCATTTCCTCCGGCAGCTCATTCCACATACTTACCACCCTCTGTGTAAAACAGTTGCTCCTCAGGCTCCCATTAATTATTTTTCCCCTCTTAACTTAAACCTATGCCCTCTAGTTCTCGATTCCCCAACCCTGGGAAAAAGACTGAGTGCCTCTCATGATCTTATGCTCCTCTATAAAATCACCCCTCAGTCTCCTACGCTCCAAAGAAAACAGTCCCAGCCTGTCCAATCTCTCCCTATAACTCAGTCCCTTGGGTCCTGGCAACATCCTTGTAAACCTCTTCTGCACTCTCTCCAGTTTAATAACATCTTTCCTATAGCAAGGCAACCAAAAATGAACATAATACTCCAGGTGCGGCCTCACCAACATCAACAATTCCACTTCAGAGCAATTAGATCAAGAGCTCCAGCAGAAAATGAAAGATTGCAAAGATTTTGCAAATGCGGTTTGCACCGCTAAAAAATACTTGAGCAGACTGCAGAGCCAGCTGGGAACCCTTTAAGCTTGGCAGGGGCGTTCTGGGGTCATTTTACTGAGAGTGCATAACAGGCACTCAACCTCTCATAATGCTACAAAACCACTTGATATATGAGGAGCATTTGAGGACTCTGGGTCTGTACTCAATGGAGTTTAGAAGGATGGGAGGGGGGAGGGATCTCATTGAAACTTGCAGAATACTGACAGGCCTGGATAGATTGGACATGGAGAAGATGTTTCCATTAGTAAGAGAGACTAGGATCCGTGGGTGCAGCCTCAGAACCAAGATGAGGATGAACCTCTTCAGCCAGAGGGTGGTGAATCTATGGAATTCATTGCCACAGAAGGCAGTGGAAGCAAAATCATTGAGTGATAGGTTCTTGATTGGTTAGGGGATCAAAGGCTACAGGTAAAAGGCAGGAGAATGGGGTTGAGGAACATATCAGCCATGATCGAATGGGCGAGCAGACTTGATGAGCCGAATGGCCTAATTCTGCTCCTATATCTTACGTCTTATGGTTTAATATCAGAGTGGGAGTCAACACGAAAAGGAAAACATGTGTGGTATATAACAATAACCTGAGGTTCCGGCACTGTATATAAACTCAGTCATCATCTTGCACACATACCATTTTAACCAGGCGGGAAAGAAAGATCTGTGTGGTTAGTCAGTAGCTTACAAGCTGCACCCTCATTGATCCCCATGTGGGGGAAGAAAAACAAGTCTGTGTGAGTAATGGCGGAGGTGTATAAAATAGGAACAGTTATTTCATCAGGCACACATGTCATATACTTTGATTTGCTGATTGTTAGTCTGATCAGGAATACTTGATTTTTATTATGCCACAAATGTGCATTTTTAATACACATGATAGGAAAATACGTCAAATTTAAAGCCATGTAATGAGTCATTATTTAAAGCAAGTTATAGAATCTCACAACCTGGCTTCTTCAATTTTTAACGTGAGGTAAGGTTAATTATAAATAAATAATTGAGAGATGTTCTGTGCAAATTACAAGTGAGGGGCGTCCTATTGTCCAACTTGTTCACACATTTTAAAAAGAATTGTGTTCTCCATGATATAATCTAACTGTCATATAAAAATGACTCCAAGGATTTTAGAAACCTTAGGTGGGATTTTCCAGCCACGCTCGCCCCAAGACCATAAAATCCCGCCTGAGATCAACGGACCTTCGCATGGTCCGTGTCCCACCTGCTACGATTCCCGTGGTGGGCGGGATGGGAAAATTCCACCCCTTGGGTGATGGGTTCCCTGGTGGCACAGCAGGTGAGCAACGTGAATGGTCATCAACCTCAGTGGGACTGGAAAATCCTGCCATGACCAATGGTGAGCCACCTCTGCCGCCAGAAAACCCCGCTGTGGGTCCTCGTTTGGATTGCATGGAAATTAATTTTGAAAAGTTGTAGTTAGATACTAATTTAGATATAATAATAATGCATGCTGTGCGATGATATAGATAAAGGCTGGAATTTTCTGACCATTCACACCAGCGGGATTTTCCCATCCCGCTGCAGTGAACGGAGATTTGGCTTGTCACCAGATTCTTCATCTTTACTGCAGCAGGAGCATGGCATGAACGGGCGGTAAGATCAAGTCCATGAACTTGTGTGTACAGTTTTGGTCTCCTTACTTGAGAAAGGATATACTGGCACTAGAGGGGGTGCAGAGGAGATTCACTAGGTTGATTCCAGAGTTGAGAGGGTTGGCTTATGAGGAGAGACTGAATAGACTGGGGCTATACTCATTGGAATTCAGAAGAATGAGGGGAGATCTTATAGAAACATATAAGATTATGAAGGGAATAGATAAGATAGAAGCAGGGAAGTTGTTTCACTGACGGGTGAAACTAGAACTAGGGGGCATGGCCTCAAAATAAGGGGAAGCAGATTTAGGACTGAGTTGAAGAAGAACTTCTTCACACAAAGGGTTGTGAATCTGTGGAATTCCCTGCCCAGTGAAGCAGTTGAGGCTACCTCATTGAATGTTTTTAAGGCAAGGATAGATACATTTTTGAACAGTAAAGGAATTAAGGGTTATGGTGAGCGGGCGGGTAAGTGGAGCTGGTCCACAAAAAGATCAGCCATGATCTTATTGAATGGCGGAGCAGGTTCGAGGGGCCAGATGGCCTACTCCTGCTCCTAGTTCTTATGTCCTTATGTTCTTAAGTTTATCAGATTGTTATATTATAAACCATCTGTTTAATTTAAGATAAAATGATGGAATGAAGGGGTGGGCTATGTGACCAGTTCTGATTTCTACCTGACAACAAGCCTGGATACTTGATTGTTAAATGTTTAAAAGGGCGGCCCAGGTTGGTTTACTGCGAAGAAGGTGAAAGATATTCACACTAGTGAGCAATGACCGGAGTAACTGTGCTGACGGTGGGTAAACTATTTGTTGCCAAGTCATTGGGAGGTGCTAAAAATGTCAGGCTTTGCAAATGGTTATACTTTAAACTGTCTATTTAATTCTTAGATAGAATTAAATAGACCGATTCTCGCACATATTGCAGTGCGTAAAAATCTCAAGACGGAGAGGGAGAGTTTGAGACAGCAAATCTCTATTGTTCATCATGCAGAAAGAAGTTGGTAGCTCATGCTCAAATTGAAGAGGCCAAGTTTGTGAGTGTTTAACCATGGCTGGAAGATTCACCTAGCTTGGGGAAAGAATCACCAATTTGCTCCTCATTGTGAAAGCTTGTTCAAGGATTAGAAGTAATCAGCTGATAAAGGAAAATAAATGAAGCAAACCCTTGGGAGCTAAGAATTGCTTTTGCCTGGTACTGGGAGAACAGAGTGTCTACTTTCGAGGTAAAGTAGAACCATGGAGGGAGACCTTTGGTTGTTTTAAATACTAAATGGAAGATCTTTTCTGTAGTTTAGAGTGTAAGTTGCCTGCTGAAATAATATTTGGTCAATGTTGCTTTTAATTTGCTTGTTCAAGTAAAAATCTTAAATCTTGAAATCTAACTATATTTGTCGTCATTCACTGGATATTCACGTTTCTTTTTAAAGGTTATCACTCTCTATGACGATCATAACAGTAAGAACCTAACCTTGGAAATTTTGCGTTCTTTGATTTTCAGCATGTGTAGGTGACTAACTCCCAAATTATATCTGGCAAAAACTACTTGAACATTTTCAAACCAAGAATAATATTCACTAATTCATTGGATCAGACTAACCTTCAATTGTAGTTTTCTTATCAAATTTTACCTAGTTCTTTCATTAATAAAAAGTCTAACTGTAATATAACATGTGCCATAATGTCATGCTACACATCATTAATTATCCCAATTTAATTTGTGACCAATGCATTAGATAAACTTAGCATGTGAAGACACAGAAAATATAACAATGCACAAGTTGAGGGTCACATTTTCACTAATTGACTCACAGTAAATGAGCATCTTTTGTTGAGAAAATCTATGTATTCTTTGTGAACAATGCTATGACACATTGGCTATTAATATATAGTTACAATGAACACAAGGCACGCATTCAGCAAAACTTATTCGTGCAAACCTCATACTTAAAACACTGAGAACAAGAGTAACGATAGTTGACTCAGATATTGAAGTTAGTTCAGTACCTACCCTTGTGCAGGAGAAGCAGTCCAGAACAAAAGAGATAACACGCTAACCATGACATGGATGGTGATCTGAAATGCTTAAATTAGGGGGAAAGAAAAGTCCAAAATCGCAGAGGTACAACCTAATGTAGAGAGTTCACCAAATGATCAGATCAGCTTCCTGACTCATTATATCTCAGACTTGTTTGCAGCCTTCTGCAACCTGATTGGTTGCAGAATGCATTTCAACATCACAACTTAACACAGAAAAGTGTTTACTGGTTACCAGCTAAGAGAAATGTAAAGGTTTCTTTTTTTAAAAATTCAAGCTACAAATAGAGGTGTGCAACATCTTTAACTATTCTGACTACTTCTGTATGTAAAGTTTTCGTCCACGATTCAGTGGGCGGCACGGTGGCACAGCGGTTAGCACTGCTGCCTCACAGCTCCAGGAACCTGGGTTCGATTCTCGGTTTAGGTGACTGTGTGGAGTTTGCACATTCTCGCTGTGTCTGCGTGGGTTTCCTCTGGGTGCTCTGGTTTCCTCCCACAGTCTGAAAGACATGCAGGTTAGGTGGATTGACCATGCTAAATTGCCCCTTAGTGTCAGGGGGACGAGCGAAAGTAAATGCATGTGGTTATGGGGATAGGACCTGGGTAGGATTGTGATCGGTGTAGACTTGATAGGCTGAATGGCCTCCTTCTGCACTGCAGGATTGTAGGATTCTATGATTCTATGATATAAAGTTCAGTGGCCAGGACAGATAATACAATGCTGGGGACAAAAGTGACAGAATCAGGAGCAGCAAAATTGAGGAGCGAGAAAAAGGGACAGATGCTAAGAGTGGCACTTTGGTAGAGGGTGCATAGAGGAGGAGAGGAAGCATGGAGAATTCAGCAACAGCGCTTTGGAAGGAGTGTGGAAAAAAACACTGTACTAATAAGATGTGGGAATGGGCGAGGGAAGGAGAGTATCGGGATGGATAAAAGAGGAAGGAGAGTACCAACTTAAGTTAGGCAGACGTGTGAAGAAGAATGCCTGATTGAATGGAAGGAGAAGCTATGCCTCTGGGTGGAAGAAGTTCCAGTTTGGGAGTGGGAGGAGAGTGTCATATTCATCTGGGTGGGAGCGATGAGGTGTACAAGTTAAAATGTATTTATTAGTGTCACAAGTAGGCTTACATTAACACTGCAATGAAATTACTGTGAAAATCCCCTAGTCACCTGTTTGGGTAAACTGAGGGACAATTTAGCATGGCCAATGCATCTAACCTGCACGTCTTCTGGATTGTGGGAGGAAACTGGAGCACCCAGGGGAAATCCACGCAGACACAGGGAGAACATGTAGATTTTGCACAGACAATGACCCAAGTCGGGAATTGAACCCAGGTCCCTGGTGCTTTGAGGCAGCAGTGCTAACCATTGTGCCGCCATAGAGATCCAAGAGTTCTGGATTGAATTTGATAGGTGAGAGTGAGAGAGAAAGAGAGCAGGAGGTTGGGGTTGAAGGTGGAAATACAGTGCCAGTGTAAACTGAGGTGGAGATTCCTAGAAACAAAAGAGCAACATTTGAAAGAAGTGTACACAAGTAAACATTTGATGCATCCAGCTTTGATTGGAGTCATTCTATCTTCAATAAGATTGGATTTATTTGTCAAGTCTTGCTTTAAGAAAATTAACTTAATTAATCCTTTTCTCTCTCCAAGTCTATGATTAGCAGCTGTGACTGTCAGAAAGGTTTCTAAAAATAAAAAGAAAATAAATTGTTTCCAAATGACTAATATAAAACAGATTTCAATCAAACTTTTAAAATCTCAAAGACAACCCAATTCTTCTCCAATCCACCCACTTCCAGTTCTAATGGAGTTGGGACAAGGTGTAGGCAGCTAACCCACTCTGAGGAAGGCATTGTATAACTACAAATGATTTTTATTTCTTCATCATCCAAATTGTTGATGCCAATTTATAAAAAACAAATCAAAACGTAACCTTTCAGGAGGAAGTCTCCAATACTCATTCCATTGCTTCCCACAGCGCCAAGATACATTTCATCTGAGGGGATTTATCTACTTTTCAGCCCACTGTGAACACCTCCTCCCTCTCAATGTTAATCTGTTCAATTATACCATAGCCCCCCTCCCTGCTTCCTATGCCTACATCGTCCTTCCCCATAGTGAACACAGAAGCAAAATATTCATTTAATACCTCACCCATATCATTCAGCTCCACACACAGATTGCCATTTTGGTCTCTAATGAACCCTACTCTTTCCCTGGTTCCTCACTTGCCCTTAATATACTCACCTAGGGATTTTCGTTTATTTTGCCCGCCAGTGTTTTTCCATGCTCCTTATTCGCTCCCCTAATTTTTTTTATAAGTACCTCCCAGCACTTTCTATTCTCCTCTAGGGCATCCAAAGTTTTGATTCCCCCATAATCTGCCATAACCCTATTTTTTTTTGCATATCCAATCCTGTATATCCCATATCTCTTGACATCCAGGATTCTCTGGACTTTTTGGTCCCACCCTTTAACTTTCCGGGACATGTTGGCTTTGTACTCTATTCCAAATGTTGATATCCATATTGATCTGGTATCCAGCGACTTCACACTAGAATTTACCTGGGACACTTGAAAATATCAAACACTAAACCAATTTACCACAACCTGATCAATTAGTGAGACTTAATGCTCAGCATATATGACTTTAGGACATTTTAAAAAGAAACTCAAGGATTGTTTCATTCAATTATCAGACATTCTCTGACCATTGGATCAGCCTGCTGAAATTAAATAATATTTTGGAATAATAAAGGCTCTCTTCATGTTCTGCAGGTAGGGAAATTCTCATGAAGTTATTGAATTGAGCATCTGTCAGAAACCTGGGAAACTCCACAGTATTTTATAAGTTAGCCTAGACCCTAACTTTGACATTTGATTGAGAGTGAGCATAAAGTGTTTCACTGCACGGATGATTCAAGTAACCCACTAGGCAGCTTTTCTCAAAACAAACTTTATTTAAGAACTCAGTTAGAATACAATAAAAAGAATTAGCATAACTTTTACCAATTACAATGCTTAAATATGACAAAGTATAATTCATAACAGCTAGCTATCTCTCAGTGTCCCCACATGGACATAAATCCCTCTTTAGAGTCAGTTAGCACAGAAACCAAAGATGCTTACATGGGTGCGAGATTTTCAGTCTTTTGACACTTCTGGAGGGCAGTGTCATCACACTGAAAAACCACTCCTTGCCAATAATTATTTTTTAAGACAAGTTCAGCAACAGGCTACTTTGACAGTAGTGCAGCTTCATTAAGATTAGGCTCGAGTTTCACGAAACAGCTTCAAGGAAACTAATGAGGAGGTAAACATACAAAGATAGTAAAGTGGGGTCGGATCTTCAGCTTGTAGCTTCTTAGAATAGAATCCCGAAAGTGCAGAATGAGACCATTCAACCTATTAAGTCTGCACCGACCACAATCCCACCCAGGCCCTATCCCTGTAACCCCACATATTTAGTTTGCTAATCCCCTGACACTAGGGTCAATTTATCATGGCCAATCAACCTAAGCCACACATCTTTGGACTGTGGGAGGAAACCGGAGCACCCGGAGGAAACCCGCGCAGAGATGGGGAGAACGTGCAAACTCCACACAGACAGTGACCCGAGACTGGAATTGAATCAGGGTCTCTGGCACTGTGAGGCAGCAGTGCTGACCACTCTGCCACCTTTCTTGTTCCTCGACAGGATCCCATTCCAAATTCTGAGGACAAATGAGGAGGAGACACCCTCTCAGTAGCAATGTTACAAGACACCCAGTGTGTTGCTCTAATTGAATTCAAACTTATTGCAGTGACCAGAGCTGACACAGCAGTCCTCAGGCAGCTGTCCCATAGATGACAGGCTGATATCTGAATGGGGTCAATTGCCACTGGAATCTTCTTTGCAAAGCCAACACAGGGTCTAGACCAGGAATTGAGGTTTTAGACATGCCAACTCACCATTTTCAAAACTACAGCTAGATAAAGACCAGGAGAGAAAGCCACTGTCCAATTGGGTGGGCTTCAGATCCAGGAGGGCATCCAGATCTCAGTGATCTGCGGCCAAGGTGGCAGCTGTAGTGTGAGAATGCAGAGAATTTGATTTGACTTGATTTGACTTATATTGGTATACAGTGAAAAGTATTGTTTCTTGCGTGCTCTACGAACAAAGCATACCATTCATAGAGAAGGAAAGGAGAGAGTGCACAATGTAATGTTACAGCCATAGCTAGGGTGCAGAGAAAGATCAAATTAATGTAAGGTAGGTCTCTTTAAAAGTCTGACAGCAGCAGGGAAGATATGTTTTTGAATCAGTTAATACGTGACCTCAGACTTCTGTATCTATTTCCTGACGGACGAAGGTGGAAGAGAGAATATCCGGGGTCCATGGGGGTCCTTAATTATGCTGGCTGCTTTGCCAAGGCAGCAGGAAGTGTAGACAGAGTCAATGGATGGGAGGTTGGTTTGTGTGATGGATTGGGCTACATTCACGACTTTTTGTAGTTTCTTGCGGTCTGGGGCAGAGCAGGAGCCATACCAAGCTGTGATACAACCAGAAAGAATGCTTTTCTTCTGACAAGAAAGAGCAACAAGTGTTCATTTTTATTTTTAAAACACCACAGCTGTGTATCCATAAATCTGGAGGGAAGACACCATGGTGAGACGGCCAGCAATTGTAGCTGTGTCCTGGAAACCATCACCGGTTCGGGGGTGGTACCCACGTAAGATCCATTAGGCTCCCTCCCACCTTCTTGCCCTGAGCCCAGCACTTGTTCTGGATGTGGTTTGAGTGAATGTGGCCCACTTGCATTGTTAATTAATTCTAATGAGACTCATCAGTCACTTCCCAGCCTTCTTTCAAAATGGCTCGGCATTGGGAATGTGGTGTTGGCACGGCTAAATTGTGCCTATCCACCTCTGATCCAGACCCTGGTTAGTTTTAGAAATCCAGCCCTTGGGTTTTTTGTCATCACTGGTATCCCTGGGCATTACACCAACATGTCTGATAGGATTGTGGCGTTAGCCCAAGAATGCTTCCTGGCAATGCAAATCTACCACCTCCCAACCCTGACCCAACCCAACCTAACTACAATGCAAGTGTCGGGGATGGGGAGCAGGCCCGGAGAAGATCACCTGCCCATTCCATCATTTGATGTAGATGCTCAGAAGAAGTAAGAACCTTAGCAGGGCTGGTTTTGTCCAAACCTTTGTGATCCTTCTGCTGATAATAACCAAGATTCCATGTCAAAAAGGAACGCTGTTTCTGGGATACATTGTCTAGCATGGGGAGGTGGTGGTGTAGTGGTAATGTCACTGGGCTGGTAATCCAGAGACCCAAGGTAATGCTCTGGGGACCGGCGTTCGACTCTCACCATGGCAAATGGTTAAATCTGAATTTGATAAAAATCTGAAGTTAAATATCTCATGGTGACCATGAAATCATTGTCGATTGTTGTAAAAACCCATTTGGTTCACTAATGTCCTTTCGGGAGGGAAATCTGCTGTACTTACCTGGTCTGGCCTAGATGTGACTCCGGACACATAGCAATGTGGTTGACTCTTAAATGCCCTCAGGGATGGGCAATAAATGCTGTTCCAGCCAGTGACGCCCACACCCCATGAACGAATTAAAGAAAAAAACAGGCTTTAACAGGTCAGCATTTGTAGACAAAGAATTGGGATTCCTACTGCATACCTCAGGAATGTGAACATCTACAGCCCCTTCCTCAGCTCACAATGGCCAAAAACATGCACTCCGTTTATGCCTAGATTGAAAAGTTAATTGGCCACAAGAAAGTCAAAGCATCCATTTGAGATTTAAGGAAATGAGTGAAATCAGAAGAATGTGGGCGGCACGGTAGCACAGTGGTTAGCACTGCTGCTTCACAGCTCCAGGGACCTGGGTTCGATTCCCGGCTTGGGTCACTGTCTGTGTGGAGTTTGCACATTCTCCTCGTGTCTGCGTGGGTTTCCTCCAGGTGCTCCGGTTTCCTCCCACAGTCCAAAGATGTGCGGGTTAGGTTGATTGGCCATGCTAAAAATTGCCCCTTAGTGTCCTGAGATGCATAGGTTAGAGGGATTAGTGGGTAAAATATGTAGGGATATGGGGGTAGGGCCTGGGTGGGATTGTGGTCGGTGCAGACTCGATGGGCCGAATGGCCTCTTTCTGTACTGTAGGGTTTCTATGATTCTATGATTCCATGAATCACTGGACAAATTTCTACATCTATCACACAAAGGAATTGTCATTTAACATAGAACATAGAACATAGAACAGTACAGCACAGAACAGGCCCTTCGGCCCACGATGTTGTGCCGAGCTTTATCTGAAACCAAGATCAAGCTATCCCACTCCCTATCATCCTGGTGTGCTCCATGTGCCTATCCAATAACCGCTTAAATGTTTCTAAAGTGTCTGACTCCACTATCACTGCAGGCAATTTCTTAATGTTTCCCCACAAAAAACCCCCCAGAAGTTTGAAGCATTACTATAAAGAATTAATCCCACCTCTTCATCACCAGTGGAGTGTGAAGTGAAGTGACTGTGTGAAGGCTCTAAATGACTGTACTCGAGATTGTGGTACGGCTCCGTAATGCACTTCCTCTCAGACGATACCGCACAATCTTTCCATAATGTCAAACCTGTCTGTATTACATGTTGCACTGAACATGCACTAGGCTTTGTTAACGTGACCTGAATCCCCTCTTTAGTATGCCGGAAGGATTTTGAGGCTTCAGAGAGGGTAGACAGAGATTTGACAGGGTGGCGCTGTGGATGAGAAAATATAGATCATAGAATCCCTACAGTGTAGAAGGAGGCCATTTGGCCCATCAAGTCTGCACTGACTCTCCAAAAGAGCATCTTACCCAGGTCCGCCCCCTCACCCTACCCCAATAGCCCCGCATATTTGCCATGGCTAATCCTCCTAACCTAAACATTTTGGACACTAAGGGGCAATTTTGCATGGCGAATTCATCTAACCTGCACAGCTTTGGACTGTGGAAGGAAACCGGAGTACCCGAAGGAAACCCACACAGACACAGGTAGAATATGCAAACTCCACATAGACTGTCACCTGAGGCCGGAATTGAACCCAGCTCCCTGGCACTGTGAGGCAGCAGTGCTAACCGCTGTGCCACCGTGCTGTATAAAGAAAGCCTTGAAAATTTGGAGCTTTTCATTAGAGCAATACAGAGTGTAAGGTGACATGATAAGATTTTAAAATTTTGAAAGGATGATTTGAAATAAATAGAGCGGGACTGTTTCCAACAATTGAGAGGTCTTAAGCAAGTGGAACATCGATATAAGAAAATAACCCAGAATTGGCATTAAGAATAACTATGACATAATCCGCATTCAGCGATATTATGGAGTAACTCAGACGGCAAGTTCTGGTGTGGACATGTACACAGCTAAAGGTGGAAATCCGAGATTTACCCTGCTCCACCACAGGCTTTGCTCTGCTAGCATCTCAGAAAGCCTTTTATCCAGCGAGCAGCTCGGACCCTGGAAAGCCACTGCCTGGGAGTACAGTGGCAGAGGCAGATTCAATTGCTTTCAAAAGGGAACTGGTCAATTAGTCATAAAATCCCTACAGTGCAAAAGGAGACCATCGGCCCATCGAGCCTGCAGCAACAACAATCCCACTCAGGCCCTATCCCCATAACCTCACACATTAACCCTGATCAAACCCCTGACACTAAGGGGCAAATTTAGCATGGCCAACCAACCTAACTTGCACGTCTTTTGAGTGTGGGAGGAAACCAGAGCATCTGAAGGAAACCCACGTAGACACGGGGAGAATGTATAAACTCCACACAGTCAGCTAAGGCTGGAATTGAACCCGGGTCCCTGGAGCTGTGAGGCGGCAGTGCTAACCACTGTGCCCTCGTGCCACCCTAAATGAAGAGAAAAACAATTCCAGGATTGCGAGGAAAGTCAAGGGAGTAGAGCAAACTCAACTGCATGAGCAGAGAACTAGTATGGAGGTGATAGGCTGAATAGCCTCTTCCTATGCTGAAACCATTTCTATGATAAATTTTAATACCTATGAAACAATCCTCAGGACATGATGTATTTTACACAGGCAGAAGCTCATGTCTTTAAACTTAAATTATTACCAAAGCTTTTTCAAAACTTAAAATAATTTTTTAACCTTTTTTGTCACTGTCATTTCTTTCTCAACCCCGTCTCTTTCCCCTTCGTTTTGTTTCACTCTGTGTGCCGGCCCACTGCTGAGAGGGTGTAAAATTGCACCTTATGTTAACTCTGAGGTTAGATTGGACAGATGGATGAAGGAAAAGTGGAAAATGTGATAGGGGAATAAGTTGGGGAAGTTGATTAGGGCAGGTTGTGGAGGATAATACCTGACATGAGTGGGTTGGGCTGAATGATCTCTTTCTATAATGTTATATTTAGATATGACTGTGTCGTCAGCTCTGCACATTAGGAGGGGACTTCCATCCTCTTCTCCCAGTGAGACTCGTATCCATTAGTAATTTGGTCTTCCTATAAGTCTGATAGTTAGAACCATAGAACCATAGAAAATTACAGCTCAGAAACAGGCCTTTTGGCCCTTCTTGTATGTGCCGAACTATTTTTTGCCTAGTCCCACTGACCTGCACTTGGACCATATCCCTCCACACCCCTCTCATCCATGAACCCGTCCAAGTTTTTCTTAAATGTTAAATTTACCACTTTATCCGGCAGCTCATTCCACACTCCCACCACTCTCTGCGTGATATTCCCTTTAAACTTTTCTCCTTTCACCCTTAACCCATGCCCTCTGGTTCTGTTCTCCCCTAGCCTCAGCGGAAAAAGCCTGCTTGCATTCACTCTATCTATACCCATCAAAATCTTATACACCTCTATCAAATCTCCCCTCAATCTTCTACGCTCCAGGGAATAAAGTCCCAACCTATTCAATCTCTCTCTGTAACTCAGCTTCTCAAGTCCTGGCAACATCCTTGTGAACCTTCTCTGCACTCTTTCAACCTTATTTACATCCTTCCTGTAACTAGGTGACCAAAACTGTACACAATACTCCAAATTCGGCCTCACCAATGCCTTACATAACCTTACCATAACACGCCAACTTTTATACTCGATACTCCGATTTATAAAGGCCAATGTACCAAAGGCACTCTTTACGACCCTATCCACCTGTGACATCACTTTTAGGGAATTCTGTACCTGTATTCCCAGATCCCTCTGTTCAACTGCACTCTTCAGAGTCCTACCATTTACCCTGTACGTTCTACTTTGGTTTGTCCTTCCAATGTGCAATATCTCACACTTGCCTGCGTTAAATTCCATTTGCCATTTTTCAGCCCATTTTTCTAGTTGGTCCAAATCCCTCTGCAACCTTTGGAAACCTTCCTCACTGTCCACTACACCTCCAATCTTTGTATCATCAGCAAACTTGCTGATCCAATTTACCACATTATCATCCAGGTCATTGATATAGATGACAAACAACAATGGACCCAACACCGATCCCTGCGGCACACCACTAGTCACAGGCCTCCACTCAGAGAAGCAATCCTCCACAACCACTCTCTGGCTTCTTCCATTGAGCCAGTGTCTAATCCAATTTACTACCTCCCCATGTATACCTAGCGACTGAATCTTCCTAACTAACTAACCTCCCATGAGGGACCTTGTCAAAGGCCTTGCTGAAATCCAGGTAGACAACATCCACCGCCTTCCCTTCATCCACTTTCCTGGTAACCTCCTCGAAAAACTCTAATAAATTGGTCAAACATGACCTGCCACGCACAAAGCCATGTTGACTCTCCCTAATAAGTCCCTGTCTATCCTAATATTTGTAGATCCTATCCCTTATCACACCTTCCAATAACTTGCCCACCACCGACGTCAAACTTACTGGCCTATAATTTCCCGGATTTCTTTTGGAACCTTTTTTAAACAGCGGAACAACATGAGCCACCCTCCAATCATCCGGCACCTCCCCCGTGAATACTGACATTTTAAATATGTCTGCCAGGGCCCCTGCAAGTTAAACACTAGCTTCCCTCAAGGTCCGTGGGAATACCCTGTCCGGTCCTGGGGATTTATCCACTCTGATTTGCCTCAAGACAGCGAGCACGTCCTCCCCTTTAATCTGTAAAGGTTCCATGACCTCCCTACCTGTTTGCCCTATTTCCGTAGACTCCATGCCCGTTTCCTCAGTAAATACGGATGCAAAAAAACCATTTAGTATCTTCCCCATCTCTTTTGGTTCCATACACAGTCTGCCACTCTGGTCTTCAAGAGGACCAATTTTATCCCTCACTATCCTTTTGCTCCTAACATACCTATGGAAGCTCTTTGGATTTTCCTTCACTCTGTCTGCCAAAGCAACCTCATGTCTTCTTTTAGCCCTCCTGATTTCCCTCTTAAGTAGCTTCTTGCACTTTTTATACTCCTCGAGCATCTGATGTGTTCCTTGCTGCCTGTACATTTCATACAACTCTCTCTTCCTCTTAATCAGTGTTACAATCTCCCTCGAGAACCAAGGTTCCTTATTCCCATTTATTTTGCCTTTAATCCTGTCAGGAACATACAAACTCTGCACTTTCCATTTACATCCTTACCAGAGAACAGCCTGTGCCCATCCACACTTCCCAGATCCCTTCTCATTTCATCAAATTTGGCCTTTTTCCAGTTCAGAACTTCAACCCGAGGTCCAGATCTATCCTTATCCATGATCAGGTTGAAACTAATGGCATTATGATCACTGGATCCAAAGTGTTCCCTCACACTCACATCCATCACCTGCTCTAACTCATTTCCCAATAGGAGATCCAATATCGCATCCTCTCGAGTTGGCACCTCTGTATACTGATGTAGAAAATTCTCCTGAACACATTTTACAAACTCTACCCCGTCTAAATCTTTAACAGTATGCGAGTCCCAATCTATATGTGGAAAATTAAAATCCCCTACTATCACAACTTTGTGTTTCTTGCAGTTGTCAGCTATCTCTCCGCTGATTTGCTCCTCCAATTCTCGCTGACTATTGGGTGGTCTATAATACAAGCCCATTAATGTGGTCATACCTTTCCTGTTTCTCAGCTCCACCCATAGGGCCTCTGTAGACAAGCTCCCTAATCTATCCTGCCTGAGTACCGCTGTAACATTTTCCCTGACCAACAATGCCACCCCCCCACCTTTTATCCCTCTGCCTCTATCCCGCCTGAAACATTGGAACCCTGGAACATTGAGCTGCCAGTCCTGCCCCTCCTGTAGCCAAGTTTCACTAATGGCTATAATGTCATATTTCCATGTGTCTATCCACGCCTTCAGCTCATCTGCCTTCCCCACAATACTCCTGGCATTGAAATAGACACACCTCAAAAGATTATTTCCACCACACTCAACCCTTCCACTTGTGATTTTGCTTGAACTAACCTGTGTTTTTACCCCTGCTCCACTATCTGCTCTGGCACTCTGGTTCCCATCCCCCTGCAAATCTAGTTTAAATGCTCCCCAATAACACTAGCAAACCTCCCTGCAAGTATATTGGTCCCCTTGTAGTTTAGGTGTAACCCGTCTCTCTTGTACAGGTCCCACCTGCCCCAGAAGAGGTCCCAATGATCCAAGAATTGGAAACCCTGCCCCCTGCACCAGTTCCTCAGCCACGTGTTCATCCGCCCAAGCATCCTACTCCTGCCCTCACTGGCATGTGGCTCACGTAGCAATCCTGAGATTACTACCCTCGGGGTCCTGCTTTTTAACTTCCTTCCAAGCTCTTTGTACTCACTCTTTAGGACCTCCTCACTCTTCCTTCCTACGTCATTTGTACCGAGTTCCAGCAGTAAAGCACGCAACTAATGAATGTACATCGATAGGTGACAAGTTTGACTTTCAGCTTTGAGCAATATCCGAGCAGAACAGAGCTGTGTGAGTGAGTTTCGTTAGTTGTCAGCCCAGACATTAGACTATCCTGTGAGGGCTGGAACTCCATCTTAGTTAAAAAAAACAAAGCGACTAACTCTTGTATTTGGCAGGGCTGTCATATCTGATTATGATTCCACATCTGCAATGTGCCAAGAGATCCTGACTGGATTGCTTAAAATACCCAATCCTGCTTCTTCAATAGATAGTTTTCACTGGCTCAGTGGATTCTGGGATATGGTGGTCTCCATGCCATTTCCTTCACTTTTGATCATGCTGCAATAAGAAAATGCAAAGGGTGAACTGTGGCAGTGGCAAGTCACAACCTCAATTTCACTGCTTTCTCATGTTGGGAGAAGGACAACTCACTGGGTGACACTCAGATCAGATTGACATACAGTCCAGCAGCCTCTCATCACCATCGTTAATGATGTTTTGTTTATTCTTTCAGGGGATTCGGGTGTTAGCAAGCCCGATACTTGATGCCCATTGCCCTTGAGAATGTTGGTGTACTGCTTTCTTGAACTGCAGTCCATTTAGTGTAGGCACAGCCATTAGGAGGGCAGCACCAAGATTTTAGCCCAGCAAAGGAACAGCGATTTAATTCCAAGTCAGGAAGATGTGCAATTTGGAAGGGAACTTGCTGGAATATTTCCCAGTTGCCATATCCTTTCAGGTGGTAGAGGTTATGAGTTTAGAAGGCACCATCGAGAGGGGCTCAGGCAAGTTGCTGCAGTGCATTTCGCCGGCGGTATATGCTGCTGCTGGTGGTGGAGGGAGTGACCATTTAAAGTGGTGGATGGAGATGATCAAGTTGGCTGTCTTCCCATTGATGGCATTCGAGCTTCTTTAGCATTGTTGGAGCTGCATTCACCCAGTCAAGTGGAGAGTATTCCATCACTGTCTTGGTTTGTGCCTTGGAAATGGTAGATAGGCTTTGGGGAGTCAGGAGGTGAGTTACTCATCAGACAGTGCATATAAAGACACAAACTCAATTTACAAAATAATGGTTGGAATGCGAGTCTTTACAGGTAATCAAGTCTTAAAGGTACAGACAATGTGAGTGGAGAGAGGGTTAAGCACAGGTTAAAGAGATGTGTATTGTCTCCAGCCAGGACAGTTAGTGAGATTTTGCAAGCCCAGGCAAGTCGTGGGGGTTACAGATAGTGTGACATGAACCCAAGATCCCGGTTGAGGCCGTCCTCATGTGTGCAGAACTTGGCTATCAGTTTCTGCTCAGCGATTCTGCATTGTCATGTGTCATGAAGGTCACCTTGGAGAATGCTTACCTGAAGATCAGAGGCTGAATGCCCGTGACTGCTGAAGTGTTCCCCAACAGGAAGAGAATATTCCTGCCTGGTGATTGTTGAGTGGTGTTCATTCATCCGTTGTCGTAACGTCTGCATGGTCTCCCCAATGTACCATGCCTTGGGACATCCTTTCCTGCAGTGTATCAGGTAGACAGCGTTGGCCGAGATGCAAGAGTATGTACCGTGTACCTGGTGGATGGTGTTCTCACGTGAGATGATGGTATCCGTGTCGATGATCCGGCACATCCTGTTCTTATGAGGGCATCTTTCAGCGTCTGAAGGTGTCTGTTGCGATCCTCCTCATCTGAGCAGATCCTGTGTATTACGGAGGGCTTGTCCGTAGGGGATGGCTTCTTTAACGTGTTTAGGGTGAAAGCTGGAGAAGTGGAGCATCGTGAGGTTATCCGTGGGCTTGCGGTACAGTGAGGTGCTGAGGTGACCGTCCTTAATGGAGATGCGTGTGTCCAAGAATGCAACCGATTCCGGAGAGTAGTGAGTCTGATGGTGAGATGGAACTTGTTGATGTCATCATATAGTTGTTTCAGTGATTGTTCACCATGAGTCCAAAAGAACAAAATGTCATTAATGTATCTAGTGTATAGCATCAGTTGAAGGTCTTGTGCGGTGAAGAGGTCTTGTTCGAACCTGTGCATGAAGATGTTGACATATCGAGGTGCAAAATTGGTCCCCATGACTGTTCCATGTGTCTGGATGAAGAACTGGTTGTTGAAGGTGAAGACATTGTGGTCCAGGATGAAGGGGATGAGTTGTAAAATTACATCTGGAGATTGCCAGTTGTCGGCGTTGAGTACTGAGGCAGTTGCAGCAATGCCATCGTCATGGGGGTGCCAAGACATCCATTGTGACGAGGAGTGCTGCCACAGCCCCATGACTTGCCTGGGCTTGCAAAATCTCACTAACTGTCCTGGCTGGAGACAATACACATTTCTTTAACCTGTGCTTAACCCTCTCTCCACTCACACAGCCCTGCCACAGCGACCTCTGTGGGACGTGCCGGATCATCAACATGGATGCCATCATCTCACGTGAGAACACCATCCACCAGGTACACGGTACATACTCTTGCAACTCAGCCAACATTGTCTACCTGTTACGCTGCAGGAAAGGATGTCCCGAGGCATGGTACATTGGGGAGACCATGCAGATGCTACGGCAACGGATGAATGAACACCGCTCGACAATCACCGGGCAGGAGTGTTCTCTTCCTGTCGGGGAACACTTCAGCAGTCACAGGCATTCAGCCTCTGATCTTCGGGTAAGCATTCTCCAAGGCAGCCTTCACGACACGACACACGACAATGCAGAATCGCTGAGCAGAAACTGATAGCCAAGTTCCGCACACATGAGGACGGCCTCAACCGGGATCTTGGGTTCATGTCACACTATCTGTAACCCCCACGACTTGCCTGGGCTTGCAAAATCTCACTAACTGTCCTGGCTGGAGACAATACACATCTCTTTAACCTGTGCTTAACCCTCTCTCCACTCACATTGTCTGTACCTTTAAGACTTGATTACCCCTGTAAAGACTCGCATTCCAACCATTATTTTGTAAATTGAGTTTGTGTCTTTATATGCCCTGTTTGTGAACAGAACCCCCACTCACCTGATGAAGGAGCAGCGCTCTGAAAGCTAGTGGCTTGTGCTACCAAATAAACCTGTTGGACTTTAACCTGGTGTTGTGAGACCTCTTACTGTGCTTACCCCAGTCCAACGCCGGCATATCCACAACGAGTCAGGATAACCCTTTGGCAGAGCTAAAGACAAAGAAAATCGGACAAGATTTATACTATAAGGGTCGCGGGCGGGGGTGGTGTGCGGTGGGGTTGGGGGACTGTAATTGAAAGGAATGACATAGACAAAAAGACAAGGGGAATGTAAATGGTGCTGATAAAGGCTGAGAATGGTGCCAAGAGCGTCCATTAAAAGATCAGAACGTGTAAGTGGCAGAACAAAGGTGTAGAGAGCAGGACTGCAGCAGTCGGCCTTGGTGTGATGGGGAAGGAGAGGTGAAAAATACGATGGTAAACGAGATTTTAAAAGGGGAAAAATAAAAATAAGGGGTTTTCTGTGAGGGTTCCAAACTTCATTTTGATGGGTGCTCGATGCCGGGGGGTGATTGTGTTTTAATGCGGGGTGGCTATTGCATGCCTACTACTACATGATCTTGGCAGAACGCGGCCTTACGTGGTCTAATAGCACGGGCATTTCAAGATGATTAGAGGCCAGGGTTTAATGTGAGCCATTAATACATTCTGTGCACCATTATATGCAGATACATAAGTACCTAACCTATAGCCAGGGACATACAGAAGCGGAAAACCCAGTCAAACCAATAGCCAGACACAGATTATGTCAAAGACCAAAGTCTCTCAATCATTGCAGTGATAGGGAAAAGGCAGTAAACTGACTTGATACATTTCAAATGTCACAAAAGGTCAGCAAAAGACAAAACAGATTTAGATTTCAGGTCTCGACAGTGTAGCTAAGAGCAAAAAACATTTTCTAGCTGTCGAGAGGAGGCCAGGAATTCAAAGCCAAGTTTGAAAGATGAGAGAAGGGTTCAGTTCAAGACGGCTCCTGGGCAGACAGTTCCCATTGGGACTCCTCACCATGTCCATCCATCCGTGGCCACCGGTGATCTGTTGCTCTTTTTCCCCTAAATCCTCACTTCTGCTGATTTAGTTCCCCTGACCCTAACAGTGGCTGCATTTTATCCCAAACTTCAAGTTAACTGTTAGTTTAAACAGCTCAATCTGCTGGTTCAAAGCCCGCTCTCAGGCTCAACTCTGACAGGTAAAAATCCAAGCAGAGCAGCAAACAGTGACGTTAATCAGCGCAGTACACGTGTGGCCATGACGTAAACTTTCTGTATCATCATGCTGCCTGTGAATGCTGCCCGCAAGTGCTGCCCACGAGTGTTGCCTGGAAACGCTGCCCGTGAACGCTGCCTGCTAATCCTGCCCGCGAACCCTGCCCATGAACTCTGCCTGCGAACCCTGCCCACGAACCCTGCCCGTGATCACTGCCCCCAAATGCACCTTTCAGTTAAATGGACTCTCTGGGACTCGGTTGATAGAATCCGATCCTCTTGAAATCTCCTGGGCGGCTTGTAAATGCTGCCAGGAGATTGAGGCCGATTTTGATCATCAGCCAGCCATTCTGAGACATCGACCCCACCGAATCAGAGAATCCTACAGTGCAGAAAGAGGCCATTCGATCCATTGAGTCTGCACCGACCACAATCCCAGCCAGCACCTATCTCTGTCACCCCACATATTTACCCTGCTAATCCCCCTGACATGAAGGAGCAATTTAGCATGGCCAATAAATCTAACCCACACATCTTTAGAGTGTGGGAGGAAACCGGAGCACCTGAAGGAAATCCACGCAGATTTGGGAGAATGTGCAAGCTCCACACAGTCACCCAAAGCCAGAATTGAACCTGAGCCCCTGGCACTATGAGGAAGCTTTGCTAACCACTGCACCACTGTGCCGCCCCGTACCATTTTAAATACAGCATATTAGCAAATTATCCCACAGTAAACACCCTTAAGGCAATGCTGCCAAAGGGGGTCATATACTCAATATTAAAGCCCAATCAGTGTGATGTCAGGAAGCACTTCTTCATACAGAGCGTGGTAGAAATCTTCAGCACTCTCTTTCCGAGGATTTTTGCCTTTTCTCTGCATGTCTGTGTAACCGATTCAGCAGTGATTGGATAGCGGAGGTTGGTTAACATGTGAACTGACCTGCAGAATAGGAATAGCTTGCTGTTTTTCACCATGTCCACTCTCCATTGCCGAAGGGGTCTCATACCAAAACCTACCCAATGTCTGTAAAAGTCTCAGAGAAAGACAGCCCCGTTCTGAGTGCGAAGATGCACTTCCTATCAGTCATTGAATAGTGAGTGATAAACAGAAGGGGTGCGATCTTACAACCTTGCCCAGACCGTTGATCGGCGTGGCAAGCTGGTAAGATTGCATGTGAAGCGAAGAATCGGGTTCCAGCCAGTTTTCACGCTGCATGCAATGTAACTGGCACTGTTTTGCCGGCATGATTTACATATTAATGGCATGAATTACATGACAGTCGTGCATTCGGCACAGCTGTTTACGGCCTCACTCACGCTTACCAACTTGCCGATCAGACCTCACACTGGCAAGAATCACTCATGGTCTCCACCAATGGAAACCAGACGTGATGGTCAATGGGTGGGGGGTGGGGGGGCAATCAAAGCTCCTGGGTGATTAAGGGTACGGTTGGGCAGTGCCAGCTTGGCAGTGCCCACTGGGTGGAAGGTCACCCAGTTCATTGGGAGATCGGGGCGCCTGTGCAATGGCGCCCCGAGCGAGTCTCCACCCGGCTTCACTGGCGAGCTTAGGCTCCTCCCCCCCCCAATCAGTGCAAATCGCACTGCTGGCCAAACAAGTGACAGTGTTGTCAGATTTCATTGCCAAATTTGCTCTAATGATAGATCTGAAACACACCCTTTTTCAGACTTTTTTGGCACTTAAAATTTCTTTTGTATATTATGCCCAAGGTGCTTTTCCTGCCAGTGACCATAGAATGATATTTACTCTTCTGTACTTTCAGGGATCTAGTTCACAGTGGTTTGGTTTTATACCTATGATTTTTGTTAAAATTAACAAATGGAAGAAGATATAACCCTTGATGAATGAATAGCGTATAGAAGTAGAAAGGTTATAAAGGGAGATTACAACATCAAAAAGTAATAACATTTCGGTTTGGTATTTTGTTACAGCAAATATCGATCTGCAGTTTCCATTACAACCAAGAAAAACTTTTCAGACATGGTCTGATGTGGAAACGTATGCCCGAGTCTGTTGTGGAAGTTTATATTGATCAGAAAACAACTCCTTAACTTTTCTAAAGATAAATGGCCAAGTGTTTTAAAATGTAAAAGGGTCTGGGGGAAGAACACAGGAATGAGACTCAATGGAGAAATTGTCTGGCCAGCAGGGGTGGGAAGGCCAAATGGCCAACTGTTAGTCTTTAACAATTAATGCTTCTCTGTGGTCACCAGTGTGATTCTTCAGCTTAGATATTCACTCACATCTGTTGTGAATTGATGCCAAATAAAAAGTGGAAGTGCTACCATGTCTGTGAATTGCTTCCTCTAGATGGGAGCAGCACGGCGGCACAGTGGTTAGCTCTGCTGCCTCATGACGCCAGAGACCTGGGTTCAATTCCAGCCTTGGATCTGTCTGTGTAACTGTGTGGCGTTTGCATGTTCTCCCCGTGTCTGCGAGGGTTTCCTCCGGGTGCTCCCGTTTCCTCCCACAGTCCAAGATGTGCAGGTTAGGTGGATTGGCCATGCTAAATTGCCACTTAGTGTCCCAAGATGTGTAGGTTAGATGGAACAGCCATGGGAAATGTTTGGGGTTATGGGGAGAGGGCCTTGGTAAAAACAAAAGAACAAAGAACAAAGAAAATTACAGCACAGGAACAGGCCCTTCGGCCCTCCAAGCCTGCACCGACCATGCTGCCTGACTTAACTAAAACGCCCTACCCTTCCGGGGACCATATCCCTCTATTCCCATCCTATTCATGTATTTGTCAAGATCCCTCTTAAAAGTCACTACCATATCCACTTCCACTACCTCCCCTGGCAACGGGTTCCAGGCACCCACTACCCTCTGTGTAAAAAATCTGCCTCGTATATCTCCTTTAAACCTTGCCCCTCGCACCTTAAACCTGTGCCCCCTAATAATTGACTCTTCCACCCTGGGAAAAAGCTTCTGATTATCTACTCTGTCCATGCTTCTCATAATCTTGTAGACTTCTATCAGGTCGCCCCTCAACCTCCGTCATTCCAGTGAGAACAAACCAAGTTTCTCCAACCTCTCCTCATAGCTAATGCCCTCCATACCAGGCAACATCCTGGTAAATCTTTTCTGTACCCTCTCCAAAGCCTCCACATCATTCTGGTAGTCTGGTGACCAGAATTGAACACTATATTCCAAGTGTGGCCTAACTAAGATTCTATAAAGCTGCAACATGACTTGTCAATTTTTAAACTCTGTATAGATACTCTGTCAGAGAATCGGTGGAGACGTGATGAGCTTAATTTTGATTTAATTTATTATTGTCACATGTATTGGGAGACAGTGAAAAGTATTGTTTCTTGTGCACTATACAGACAAAGCATATCATTCATAGAGTATATGAGGGAGAAGGAAAGGAGAGGGTGCAGAAAGTAGTGTTACAGTTTTAGCTAGTCTGGAAGCTTAGCTCCTCCCATTAGCACATGCATCTGTCTCTTGCCAATCAACCTAATCAAAACCCTACTCTGAAACCCCTGGGAAAAAAAGCCAACAATAAACAAAAATGTATTAACTCAGATTAAACCAAAATCCCATTGTCTAGGATTAATTATTAGTCTTTCTTCTCAATATGTGTGCTGCCTGGTGCAGACAAATCGGCACCATGTAAACAGCTGAATCTTAAATATACCCCTCACAAGAAATGACATAAATTAATTTCTTCACGACACAGTATCATCACAATATCCATAGGAGGGGATTAAAAACCTGCTTTCTAATGGCCTGCTGGGGTCCTCTGTCATTCTGTGTGTATGTGCTATGAGATAAGCAGCTGGAGGTTTTCCATGCTAAAGATGTGTGATAGAGTACCCAAAGCAGGACCCCTGCAAAAATAACCATCTGTTGCAGGTATATCTACAAACTCTCTCTGTGATTGTGAAGCTCAGCCAGCCAGCAAAAAGACCACAGCTGGAAAAAGAACTGAAATGTCTCTACCAAACCACAGAGCACCTGAACCAAAGAGTCAACTATTCACCAGAAGAAGTCAACTATACTGAAATCAATCCACACCAGCTGCAACACATCATTGAGTCCTCACAACTCCGGGACTGCTCCATAAACCCTTTTATTTATACCTACTTACTATTGGACTCAATTCTTACTTCTATAGTGTATGATTGTAGATGCACGTGTTTTAATATTGTTCCTTACCATTTTAGTAGTTCATAAACTTTTTCCATCTTAACTCAAGAAAGCCTGGTTAAATTGGCTCCTAATAGTTCTTGGGTTTGTGAAAGGTATCGAAGGGAAAGGGAACTGTAATCAATCAAGGTAACTTGATTTGGTAAGTAACAAACTGAAAGATTTATTGTCTGAGCAGCACTATGTGCAATGAGGGGTTCAACAGTAGAACTATTCAGCTGTACTCCTGACAACAGCCTGACTCCAACTGAAGCCCAGGATTGCATACCCTCGCTCTTGATTGGCCCAGGATCATGCACTCATCCCTGCCTGGTCACGTGGCGTGTGAAGGATCGCCGGTTAAAGGGGCCACACTACGACAGGAACTTCCTTAGATTAAACCTTTGGCGTTACAAGCAGAGGGTGGATTGAATAAAGACATGAAGCCAGTCACCCCTCCTCAACCAGGTTTGTAACAATTTGAGGGCATCCCAGCCACATGGTGACGAATTGAGGGGTCTCGGCCAGATCGTCAACTTTTGGGGAACCTCATTTGGGGGCTGGTCGTAATACATGTAACTTGTGCCACTTTTTTTGACTACTCACCGGGTCCAATTTCACCACCAATGCCTTTTGCACTTTACCCCATGTCATGGGGGAGGTTTCTCCTGTTTGAGGAGTGAGAGGATGCAGCAGGTAGGTTGCTAGAGCTTGTCCCAGTAAAGAATTGCTGAAACAGGAATCCTTTTAAGGCCACATAGTATTGAACTGAACGGCGCTTTATCCCCTGCAATACACTCTCAACCCAAAAGTTTATTTTAATTTTGTTCAATGTATGTTCAGTGTACTCTCTGCAGGTGGTCGCTTTGTGGGAGTGGGGAGGTGGGTGAGAGAGTGGGGTAATGAATATCCACCCCCGTGTTTTTATGGGTTTCAGTAATACAACACTGAAATTGCATTAGCTGTGCAACATAGTCGGCAATAGAAGTTCTAATCAAACCCCAAGACTTTTAATGTGGGGACAATATCTTTAAATTCAGAAGCGAAGTTTGAACTTAAGTCGTAATTCATGAGATTGGATCATCCCTGGAATGTCGGCCAGGTACTTCCTGTCCTGCCACATGAACTCAACATTGATGACTTTGCTTCAAATCAGGATTGAAGGTTACTCAGGCGTGCGTTCTCACATTGGCAGACCATCAGAAACAATCGCCATGACACCCAGTCATTGAAAACGAAACATCAAGCAGCTCATCATCAACAACCGCTTACACGCTTTGCGTGTCTCGCAAAGATTAAAATCTGCTCATTGCTGTTTTGTCCTCTTGTGGGTATGGCCGTTTAACAAGCCGGTGACACTCTTGAACTCTCTTTGCTCCTTCGGGTAAAGGTATAAACCATACTTGCCAGCAGAAACTTACACTGCCTAATAACTGAGATTTAGAATTCAAATGCTTCTTCATTACAACATTCCCAGTAGCTGAGCAAATGATTTGGAACAGGTTGCAAAGAATTAACACAATGAGCGACTAAGACAAAGTCACAAAATTGAATTTCAACTGGTTTCACCACTTTGATTCTGAGTTGTGTCACTACTTGCATTAATGTACACAGCTTTCCGTCAATTGTATCATTGAGGAATGCAACACTTCCATATCTTTTGCCTTGCGCAGTTAACTAATTTTCAATGTTTGGTTATTTTACCAGCGGCACTTACGTGACAGAGAGTGATGTCGCTGTACCCTTCTCATTTACATATACTTAGCTCTGAAACAACATTGGGGGCGTTATTTCACCAGCTCTTTCATTAATAGAATAAGAAAAATATAATACAACAGGTCTGGAAGATTGCAGCTATGAGGAAAGGTTGGATCGGCTGGGGTGGTTCTCCTTGTGAGAAAGAAGGCTGAGGGGAGATTTGATTGAGATGTAACTGTGAGGGGCCTGGGTAAATAGAGACGGGACCAGTGTTAGATTTAAGTAAGTAGTAGAAAGTTTAGAGGGAAGATGAGGAAAAGTCTTATCACCCAATGGGATGTGTGAGGGTCTGGAACTTGCTGCCTGAAAGGACAGCAGAGACGGAAAACCTTAACTCATTTAAAAGGTGTCTGGATATGCACCTGAAATTCCATAACCAGCAGGGTTACGGACCAAATGTTGGAAAGTGGGGTTAGGCTGGGAGCTTTGTTTTACAGCCAGCACAGACATGATGGGTCAAGTGGCCGCTTTCTCAGCCAAAAACCTTCTATGATTCTATGAATGTTTCAGCAGGGCTAAAAATGTCAGGAGGTGCCATTTCCACTGCTACTTAAAAGCATCGCCAGCTTAAGCAAGGAAAAGCCCGAAGCTGGGCTGGCACTCAATTTTATTACAATCACTTAAGTATTTAAAGCTCTAAAAACAAACAATTTTTGTTCTCCTTGGTGTTGTAGATAGCTGCCCTTTCACTCCTGATATTTCCACACCTCCCTTTTATATTAAGATCGGCCTCCCCACCAGATTTCCCACTTCTCTAACTGGCGAGTTGCCTAGCAGCATAGTTAGCATTGCTAACAATGTTGTTAAAGTCTGGCCATGAATCTTGTAGGCACCCTGCTCGCTCCCCTCTTTAATATAAGCCAGTACTAAAAAGCACCTCCTTGAAGTTTTGGGCCATTTAATTTATATTATGTCTTCTGCTAATGTGTGGTACAGTGGGCACTAATGCCCAGTGCACTCCATGTTATTACAGTAGTCCGATATAATGTCCATCGTGTGCCAAAACCACTGAAAATCTACACAAGCAATAATCCAAAACTGATTACTGCATTCATTATCTATCTATAATGATCCAACTCATTGCAAATCTTGATTATAATGCCGGTCCCTCCACAACATGAGAAATCATTGCTTCGATTCTTTTTTTAATCAGCTAAAATTAACCATTATCTGCCAAGTGAACTATTCTGACTTTCTTAACAGAATGGTTAAGGAATTGCTTCCAAAAATGAAACTTGTCATGGCCACAAAACAAAATTAAATTGTTCAAACATTCCTTCCAATGGTCAACCCCTGATTCCTCAGCCATACAATTGTATCTATCTAAAACGACTGACAGTTTGACAAATAAAAACAGGAATCTCTCGCAGAAAGATATTAATGTGTGCATTATGCCCGCCTCACCCACAAGTGCACGAGGAACAGGTGAGACTTTATTCTGCCTGAAACTGGACAATTCTGACTCTCCTTAGGCCGGAATTTTACCGCCCCGGGAATCAGAGCGAGCAAGGGGCGGACAATGGAACGGTCCACTGACCTCGGGCAGGATTTTACGGTTTTGGGACGAATGAGGCCATAAAATCTCACCCTTTGAATCTGTATTTATTTTCTTCCGCAGTAATGTATGTGATTAACTAAATTATGTGTTTGCTGTGGTTAAAACTGATTTAATTAGCATTAAGGGTGCTGTATCCTCAGGACAGCCTCTAACGTACATAAACAACAGCCTAACACCCATGTTTTGAGGCTCAGTCATTTTGCACAGACACCCTCTATTGGTCTAATTGTCCCACACAGATCTTGCGTTGCAGCAGCTTATACGATTGCTAGTTTCCATGCCAACACACTCATCATAGACTCATTTCTGCTCTGGGCTTTCAGTACAAAATGACTAAAATACATATGGTGACGGAAATAAATGACATCTACAGACATGACTGAGGTCTTGAAAGAGTGATTGAGATAACATGACATGCTGTGGTACAAAGTGGCAGAATGTGCATTCAACCCACAGTTTGCAACAAGGCTACTTACTGGATGTAAATAAGTAACAGCCCATGGCGTCCACGATTACACAGACAGACAGTCTTTTTTGATTCACCCTTGGCAAGACACTCGGCAGAGGCCAGATGTTTCTACAAATGAAAAAAGAAAGTCATAAAATATAGGAGCAGAATTAGGCCCTTCGGCCCATCGAGTCTGCTCCACCATTCGATCATGGCTGATATGCTCCTCATCCCCATTTTCCTATCTTCTCCCTGTAACCCTTCAACCCATTACTATTTAAAATTCTGTCTAACTCCTCCTTAAATTTCCTCACTGTCCCAGCATCCACTGCATTTTGGGGCAGCGAATTCCACAGATTCACAACCCTTTGGGGGAAGTAGTTTTTCCTCAACTCTGTTTTAAATTTGCTACCCCTTATCCTAAGACTACGACCTCTCATCCTAGAATGCCCCACAAGAGGAAACATCCGCTCCACATCTACTTTATCCATACCTTTTATCATCTTGTATACCTCAAGTCAAAAGAGCCCGATAAGCTGTGCTGCCACCGCTGAAAATAAATGGCCCAAGGTAGATTGCCTCTTGCAGAGCAAGAGACTGTTAGCAGGGCCATTTCAATGCGACCTGAATCTGGATTCAAATGTGTCTTCATAGAATCCCTACAGTACAGAAGGAGGCCATTTGGCCCATCGAGTCTGCACAGACCACAATCCCACCCAGGCCCTATTCATACAACCCCATGCATTTACCCTAGTAAGTCCCTCTGACACTAAGGAGCAATTTAGCATGGCCAATCCACCTAACCTGCACATCTTTGGACTGAGAGGGGAGCACCCCAAGGAAACCCACACAGACATGGGGAGAATGTGCAAACTTCATATTGTGACCCAAGACGGGAATTGAACCCAGGTCCCTGGCGCTGTGAGGCAGCAGTATTAACCACCATGTCACCCTCCTTAGAAGAGAGAGAGAGAGAGATGGGCATGAATTTGGGAGTTGACAACATGATCAAGGACTGTGGAGAAAAAGGGAGATTAGAGTTGGGAAGGAGGAGAGTTGTCACAAACAGAGAATCTTCTCCTTTTTCCAGGTGCTTTATATTAGACAGGGCGAAAATTGGTGTGCTTATCACCCTGAAGTTATCAGAAGTCCTTCTGTGATCCTCAATCACAAACGCAAAACGCCACTGGATTGACAATTTCACTAGAACACCAAGGCACTCCACAAAGTTTTGCAATCCCCATAAACTGATAACGTTTTTAAAAGAAAGGGATCCCCACAATGCCAATGGAATGAAAACTGCTGGATAAGATTTTAATTTTTGAAACTTTTACTGTAACAAACCAACTAAAATCAACATAGTTCAAATATTAATTAACATGAATATTAATATTTTAATATTATTACATTGGTATTAAAAGATGAATTAATTATTTCAAACAAAGAAGTAAACTTCACTTTAAATAGTTGGAACAACAAAGATATATTTAACCTAGTTGCAAACAAATTATTTCCTGCACAAATGCAGCATCATGTACAACCTCACAGTCCTCCAGCTTTGCTTCTATTATGGAGGATCTCTCACTACCCATGCAATTATTTTGGCTCTTGAGTCACATTCATCAACTGTCATCTTACATCCAAAGTCCTTGGACACGATTACCACAGACAGGGCGTGCATCTATAAACTCTTTCACTCTGGTCATGTCATCCCTCATGGCATTGTATCCCCGGAGACTCACATCTAAGATCCTTTAAACAATCTGGCTGGCTCTGGGAACATTGAAACAGCAGCAATGGGCCTTTTTCCAATGTACAACCCTTTGTCCTTCCTGTCTTCAGCTCTGTTTTTTTCAGTTGGATAACAAACACAGGAACATCCCTGTACTACTCAGCAAGACCTGCTTCAACACCAGGATCTGTTCAAAAATTGCCAAATGAAAAGTTTAGAGAGAACCTTGCTTGTTTTCCCTCACCTGACTACTCAGCGTGTTCTTAATTGTCAAACAAAAAAAACACGGGCTGACTCAACCTTATTGCAATTATCTATTTACAGAGGTGGATTTGCAATGAAACATACCGTGCCTAGACATAGGGCCCCGTCCAACTGGAAGGCCCACACTGGACCTAGTCGTCAGCTGGACATTTAGCACTGGGATCCAATTGGAGACTGATTACTCTGCATTGGCTGTTGATAGGTTTAAATGAGCCTATCATCAGTGAATGCTGAACAAAATCAGATTCTGCTTGGATGAGAATCAAAAAGCGGGAAAACTAACAGTTGCTGACAGAGGTTTAGAATTTCAATCAGCATTTAGAAAAGACATCCCAAGGTGTGGACAGGAACAGAAACCCTTTGTCACTCAATTCAGCGCGGCAGGTAACAGAGACATGGTGTGCAGGCATTGAGATAGCGGCTTGTAAGTACACTGTTTGGGAGTGAGGGGTGTAAGTTTTGGAGGAGTTGGAGAGGGTGGAATTAGATTAGCCCTGACTTGTTCATTTATGTTTTTGCTTTGGTCTTGATGTGCCTCCGAAATTATTTCATCAACACAAACGTGGCGGTGAAGGGAATGGTTTAATACACCAGCTTGCTTAGGAACTTCAAATTAACGACTTGATAGGTATCATCACACTTAATATCAGAATGATTCTACCTGGGTCAATTATCCACTATCTAGACGATACCTCAGTTTGGATCAAAGAAAATTAGTACTTATAATCTCAGAATGGGCAGCACAGTGGCGCAGTGGTTAGCACTGCTGCCCCACAGCGCCAGGGACCCAGGTTCAATTCCAGCCTTTGGTGTGACTGTCTGTGTGGAGTTTGCATGTTCTCCCCGTGTCTGCGTGGGATTACTCCGGGTGCTCTGGTTTCCATCCACACTCCAAAGATGTGCAGATTAAGTGCATTGGCCATATTAAAATTGCCCCTTAGTGTCCAAACTTTTGTAGGTTAGGTGGATTAGCTATGGTAAATTGCCCCTTAGTGTCATAACTTGTCTAATTTAGGTGGATTAGCCATGGTAAATACGTAGGGTTACAGGGATAAGGCAGAGGGGAGGGCCTCTATGGGATGCTCTTTCGGAGAATTGGTGCAGACTCGATGGGCTGGATGGCCTCTGTCTATGCTGTAGGGATTCTATGATTTCCTGAATGTAAGGTAAAGCAATGTAAAATGTCGTAGGTTTCAAACATTACTTTTCACATATTAATATCTTTTACCTATGGCTCCGAGCTATGTTAAATAAAACATATTTAGCCTTCCAGAAATTCATTTCAATATATAAATTCTTAATATAGAAGCATTACTTAAATTTTGGGAGAAACCATTCTGTTACTACTTTCATTTTACTCTCAGCCATCTACCTGGATGGTTATACACATTAGACCATGTACCAGGTTCCTAACAGGTCTACAACATACTTTGTAACGTCTGTACATTAAACCTGAATTGCTTTATCTGTTCCTAGATACATTTTGTTCTTCCTATCCTATTCATTAGATGTCTAATTTCACTGAATTTTTACTCATCCTAGACCGTTCAATACATATTTAGATGGATGTTATCACCCTGTAATTATGCATGACTACCATCAAAATGATGAGAAAATTATGAATTGATATTTTCATCAAAGACTTAACCCTTAACCTTGCCAGTTCATTTCCGTTTCTCTGTCATTTCTGCTCTTTTCTGCTGAGTTCATGTTTTCTTCCCTTGTACCACAGCACTAAACAGAGTGGCGGATAATTTCTGCTCATTTCCCAACAAATTGGTGTAATTATTGACATTAAACTCAGGGAAAACTTCAATAAGAAACCATTTCCCAGTGCCCGCACGAATTTGTTGAAATCGAGTTATAATCACAGTTTCAATCATTTTTGATTAATGCGGGAAATGGTTTGACAAAAGCAGACTTCTCAAAGCCCTTGCTATTAGATCATTAAGGAAGATGTTAGGGAACAAGGTTGTCCTCGTGCTAATCCTTGGGCACGGGGACAACCCTTCCAGCCCATCAGCAGGTAAAAGAAATTAATTTCTGGAATCAATTAGCCTTAAAGTACATTACTTCACCAACTGGGAGTCACATCTTCCATATGCACGGTGAGACAGTGGTTGGCACTGCTGCTTCACAATGCCAGGGACCCGGGTTCGATTCCCAGCTTGGGTCACTGTCTATAAGGAGGTTGTACATTTTCCCGGTGTCTGCGAGGGTTTCCTCCGGGTGCTCCGGTTTCCTCCCACAGTCCAAAGATGTGCTGGTTAGGTGGATTGGCCATGATAAATTGCTCCTTAATGTCAGGGGGACCAGCTAGGGTAAATGCATGGGGTTATGGGGATAAGGCCTGAGTGGGATTGTGATCGGTGCAGACTCGATGGGCCGAATGGCCTCCTTCTGCACTGTATGATTCTGTGCATGAGGGGGGAATGAAGGTTTGAGAGACTGCAATGCCGGTAAACAAGATTTTACTAGAGATTTGATAAAGGTGTATAAGATTTTGATGGGTATAGATAGAGTGAATGCAAGCAGGCTTTTTCCGCTGAGGCTAGAGGAGAAAAAAAACCAGAGGGCATGGGTTAAGGGTGAAAGGAGAAAAGTTTAAAGGGAATATTAGGGGGGGGCTTCTTCACGCAGAGAGTGGTGGGAGTGTGGAATGAGCTGCCAGATAAAGTGGTAAATGCGGGGTCACTTTTAACATTTAAGAAAAACTTGGACGGGTTCTTGGATGAGAGGGGTGTGGAGGGATATGGTCCAAGTGCAGGTCAGTGGGACTAGGCATAAAATGGTTCGGCACAGACAAGAAGGGCCAAAAGGCCTGTTTCTGAGCTGTAATTTTCTATGGTTCTATGGTTCTATGGTACTAAACATGCGTTTAGTCACTAGTGAGTTCGACAAAGGCAAGTTTTGGATGTTGTCTGAGGTGAGGAGGTTAGATTGACCACTTCTGAAAATCACGTGAAGAAGAATTATTGTTCTAGTCACATCACATTGTTTTGAACCCCATGCACGCACATGCAGGGTAATATGTATGGCAGCTTCTGGGATCAGTGACAATTCTGTCGATTGAAACACTGCATTGAAACAGTGCAACAAGGAGCCAGAGTCAGGGCTGTCCACTGTATTTGTCACCCTATACATTTAAAAAGGTTTAAGTGGAACCATGACAGTTTTTACATGCTGACAGAGTTCATTCCTATTGTGAAACAAACAGAACCCCATTATACGGATATTTTCCCAATGTACCTGTCCAAATGCAGCAAGACCTGGACCATATTCAGGCTTTAGCTGACAAGTGGAAAGTAACATTTGTGCCACACCAATACCAGGCAATGACCATCTCCAATAGGTTCCATGTTTGCTCGCCTCACAACTCACAACGCAATATTGACCATCATAACCGAGTCAAGAGGCAAGCTTGGATTTCAGCCAATCAGCAATTATTCACACAGGTGCGTTTTTACACGTGAAAAAGCAGGGATTAATTGGTGCATTTTTGTGCCTTCCAGCTCTGCGTTCTGTGGGGCAAAGTTGGGAGGGGTTGGGAGAGGCGTGAAGTGGGGGGAGCAGAAAGGAAGGTGAGCGCGAGGCTCCACAACTGTAAATCCACCTCTATTTACCCTTTGCTTCTTGGGGGCGATTCTCCCAGCTAGAGTAGCGCAGTGGGCTGGGAGACCTAAGCGGAGGCTGTTTAGTGCGCTCCCTGCTGGGTGCCATGGCCTCGGCGCGTCTCCAGCCACCAGATTTCCGGCGTCAAAGAACAAAACAAAGAACAAAGAACAATGCAGCACAGGAACAGGCCCTTCGGCCCTCCAAGCCCGCGCAGCTCCCTGGTCCAAACTAGACCATTCTTTTGTATCCCTCCATTCCCACTCCGTTCATGTGGCTATCTAGATAAGTCTTAAACGTTCCCAGTGTGTCTGCCTCCACCACCTTGCCTGGCAGCGCATTCCAGGCCCCCACCACCCTCTGTGTAAAATACGTCCTTCTGATATCCGTGTTAAACCTCCCCCCCTCACCTTGAACCTATGACCCCTCGTGAACGTCACCACCGACCTGGGAAAAAGCTTCCCACCGTTCACCCTATCTATGCCTTTCATAATTTTATACACCTCTATTAAGTCTCCCCTCATCCTCCGTCTTTCCAGGGAGAACAACCCCAGTTTACCCAATCTCTCCTCATAACTAAGCCCTTCCATACCAGGCAACATCCTGGTAAACCTCCTCTGCACTCTCTCTAAAGCCTTCACGTCCTTCTGGTAGTGCGGCGACCAGAACTGGGCGCAGTATTCCAAATGCGTCAAAGGCGTCATCAGATTCGCGCCAGAAATCAGCACGGGGCTGCTTTAAATATTGAAATGACCACTAGCATATTATTAGTGGGCCAGGGACTGAAGCCTCCCGGCCCAGCAGCCTCTCCCCCCGCACTCCCACCAGGAGTGTTTCACTTCAGCAGGGTTCACAACAACTCCCCACTAATGGGGAGTTGGCAGCACAAACCCGCTAGAGTGAAGGGGGGGGCCATGGTAGGAGGTCGGGGGGGGGGGGGGGGGGGGGGGTGGGGGGGGGGGGTGCCCCCTAGGCAATCCTAACCAAGGAGGTGGAGCGTGTGGGGGGGGGGCAGGGCCAATGGGGCAGGAGACCAATGGGTGTGGGGGGGTCCTGCTGCTACTCTGCACTTGGGATCAGTGACAGAGGGAGGGTGGATAGCAATCGGGGCTGGTAATTGGGGTAGGAGGGAACGGGGAGGGGGGGTTCGGAGATTGGGATAGCCATGGAGGGGAGGGTAGATTGAGGAGGCACCGGGAGAGGGGAGGGCGGGGAAAGTGGGAGGGTGATCGGGGCTGGTCCGGGAACATCCGGAAGGCCAGCAATCGGGGGGTTGGGGGGATGGTTGCATGGCCAGCATTGCAGGGTTGCGGGGCTGGCCAGTGACTGGGAGGCTGGTAGTGCGGGGCTACTGCGCATGTGCCAATCTCCGCTCTGACAGATCGATGCATCCGCAGTGGCTTGCTCAGCGCTATGCTGCCAGCCTCTCCAGCGGGCATGGGCCTCGCCTACAGATTTTTATCGTGATTCACGTTAGGGCTCTCTGTGATGCACAGAATGTGGGAGATTCATTTTGAAAATCCCGCTAAAAAACCCAATGAGATTTACTCCAGTTTTCACATGAATTCGGCACTGGACATTTCTTGGAATCCAGGGATTTTATAATCAGGAAACCAATTAACCCTCTTTCAGAATATTCCCTAGTTCACTCCGGTCTTAATGGCACATGATATAAAAGAAAATGCAGACCTTTCCCAGAGCATGGGTCATCACAAAAGTTCGGCTCACACATTACCGGGTACAGGCCCTGGTTCTTTACTTACTGCATCAAGGGCCATGAACATAAGAATGATTTAAGGGTTGTGGTGAACCATCGTTGGATAGTGCTGAGCCAGGGGCTGGCCAGGACTACAAGGATGTACATATGTTACTGTTGGATTGTGCTATTGTTGCTGTTGGGTTAGGGTGGGGTTGTTACACCTTTGTATGATAGTGTTGTGGCACATCCCAGTTGGGCTCCGCCTCCTGGGAGAGGTATAAGAGTCCCTGCTCTGGCCGGGACCCCTTCAGTCTGGGATCGTGTATATAAGGTTCTGATAGCTTCATTAATAGTAAATAAAAGCCTTCATTTACTGAGCTTCGAGCCTCGTGTCTAAATTGATGTGCATCAAGGGTTGAATTAAAACATTATTGATTGAGATGGTTAAGAAATAGGAAATTAAATGATATAACTCTCAGTGCACATTGTTATGTTGGAGATTACATAAGAATGGAATCAGGGCAGCAAGGTGGCACAGTGGTTAGCAATGCTGCCCAACAGTGCCAGGGACCCGGGTTCAATTCCAGCCTTGGGTGACTGTGGAGTTTGCACGTTCTCCCCATGTCTGCGTGGGTTTCCTCTAGGTGCTCCAGTTTCCTCCCACAGCCCAAAGATGTGCAAGTTAGGTGGATTGACCATGCTAAATTGCCCCTTAGTCTCCAAACACGTCTAGGTTAGGTGGATTCGCCATGGCAAATGCACGGGGTTACGGAGGATATGACCGAGGGGAGGGCCTGGGTGGGATGCTCTTTTTTCAGAGGGTCGATGCAGACTCGATGGGCTGGATGGCCTTTTGCAGCACAGTAGGGATTCTATGATTCTATGGTTCTAATTGCAGACAAATCAGAATTATAAACAAGAAGGATTGGCCGGTAATGTTGTGTAATTTAACTAGACCCAGACAGACAGGGATAATACTAATGCAAAGCCAGAGTAGAGATTACCTTTTTGAATGCACTTAGAACTGCTTCCCAGACAGTTAGCTTGTATATGGTTATATTAGTTGCCTCCAGTGACTACACTGGTACTGAGGAAAAACTACGCCTGTCGTCGGAGATCGCAGTATGCAGTTAGAAGGGGAGGAATGTGACCATTGAAGCTAAGAGGCAACAGGTACACACACCCTTAAGATGCCTTTAATTGGGAAGATAGAGTTTTTTGACCCAGAAGTTGAAAGCTGGGGACAATATATCGAAAGGCTGCGTTACTTCTTTGTAGCAAATGACATCACAGTGGAGGAAAAACAAAAGGTGATACTACTCACACTCTGTGGCCCATAAACTTACAGCCTAGTGAGGAGTCTAACATCACCTGATGCTTCAGACACAAAGGGTCTTTTCACATCCCGCCCGCCATGGGAATCGTGTTGAGGTCCGTTGGCCTCAGGCAGGAATGTCCAGCCTTGGGGCAAGCGTGGCTCGAAAAACCAGCCCAAAGTCTTCTGATCAAACAGTGGGACTGGTCAGAGACCATTTCAATCCCGACTTTCAATCATGTTGAAGTATAAGTTTCATTCAGCTGTGGGGGAACCAAGGGAGGCGGTTTTTGAGTTCATGGCCAGACTACGGTGTTTAGCAGAGCACTGAGAATTTGGCCCAGCTTTGGGGGAGATGTTAAGAGACTGTTTGGCCTGCGGACTAACAGCCTCACAATCCAAAAAATACTGCTGGCTGAGACTAAAAGCCCTTTGGAAAAAAGTCATAGAGATGGCCCAGGCGACCTAATGTGCTGAGCAAGGCGTAAAGTAATTACAAGGGTGCCTAATGAGGTGAATCATTTGCTAGGGAGGAGGAGAAAGTGGACCTGTGCATGTGTTCTGTCAGACCCTTATCCTCCATATAGTTATATTAGTTAATAAACCCTTTGTTATTGGCTCCTTTGTAGCTCCAGTTGGCACAGCAACAAACCCTCAAAAGTTGGTACCGCACAGCATAATCATCTTTCCACAGAAAAAGACAGAACATCAATGCGATTGGTTCAAATTATTCATTGTACATTGTAATCAGTGCCTCGCACTGTACAGATAATGAAATGATATTTCAGAGAGAGGGAGGTACCAGGATAAAGGCATAAAAATATGGCATAGTGCTGCACGCCCTCGCTTATAGGATAATAGAGACAGAGCCACAAAACTTATGGAAACTTTTGTAGGAGTGAGTCCAACACTGCGGAGCCTGAAATTGCACTCCCAAACATCCAGATACTGAAAGAATACCTCAGAGAGAGTGGGATATCAGAATAGGTCCATGGGAACATGAAGTGGTATGCCAGTGCACACCTTCCTTTACAGACAGAGCAACAGAACTTATGGAAAACCTTGGAGTAATTCAGATCTTTTATTCATTTCTTTTCTTTTATTCATTCGAGAGAAATGGGCATCGCTGGCTGGCCAGCAGTTATTGCCCATCCCTTGTTGCCCTTGGAGGGCAGTTGAAAGTCAACCGCATTGCTGTGGTTCTGGTTTCACATGCAGGCCAGACCAGGTAAGGACGGCAGACTTCCTTCCCTAAAGGACATTAGTGAACCAAATGGGTTTTCCCAATCGATAGTGGTTTCATAGTCATCAGTAGATTCTTAATTCCCAATTTTTTTTTGCTGTGGCAGGATTCGAACCCGGGTCCCCAGAACATTCGCTGAGTTTCTGGATTAATAGTCGAGCAATAATACCACTAGGCCATCGCCTCACTGACAGATCAGTGCATGCGCAGTGGCCCCGCACTGCCAGCCTCCCCAGCTCAATCACTGGCCAGCACAGCAACCCTGGATCGCTGCCTTGCAGAGCTCCCCCCCCTCCGCGATTGCTGGCCACCTGAATGTGTACGGGCCAGCCCCGAACACCACACCCCACCGCAGCAGTCCCGTTCTCCTGAGACCACCCCCCCCACCTCTCCCACTGGCAGCCCCAGCCTCCTCCCACATTGCCTCCACTCCCTCCCCTTGCAGTCACGATCCCGACCCCTGGGCAGGCTGACCGCCCACCCCCACCAATCTCCTTCCACAGAGGCCCTGCCCCATTAGGCCCTGCCCCCCTCTGGCTCCGCCCCCGTAGAATTATTTTTTTCCACTAGGGAAACCTTACCACCATGAAGAAGAGTTGTCTAGACATCCACAGACAAGATACCTTGGGGGAGTACAAATTCCTCTTACTCTCGATAAGACAACACACGTCCCGGGAACAAACTTCCAAAGTAGCTCCTGCCATTGCTTTAACAGCCAAGGGGAATATAGGATATTGACACAGATGGATAAAAAGGATGGTCAGCTGGAGATTCTTGTGCCATGCCAGGGTGTGCACCAGAAACATACTTCTCTCCCCACCCCTAATCTAGCCACACCAGAGACACAAAACAATGTCCTTTCCCAGGATGTGTGATCTATCTGCACCTTTACAGGAGTCCGCCAGACATTCTTTGACCCCAAAAGGAATATGTCAGCTAGTAGTGCAGCACTGTGCCATATTTTTATGGCTGTGAGGACTTGTAGGATTATACCCACAATCTCTACACGAAGCACTTACCCACCACCCTGCCTTGGAAACACTCATATTATATGTGATTAAAGTAAAGGATACCATGTAATATATTCCATTATTGTAAATGCAAGGATTATCAGACAAAAAGATGGAAAAGTATCTCACGGCTCTAGTGCCAAGCAGCCTACCCAGCATGATCCCTAATAAAATGAAGGAGACCCACTGCTCAACCATAAGCAAAGGATATATCTCCATCCTGCAAGTATCAGGATATCTCTGCAAGCACTTTAAGGATACTAAACCAGACACAGGGCTAAAAGCAAGGTGGATAGATCCCCATATCCATCCCATACCCCCAGTACTACAAGCATATATATTAAGAGTGAGTGCAGGCAGTGTAAACATTTGAGCTAAGTCTCCTGCATTCCACCACAGGAGCACACTGGGGCTGCACTCCAATATAAGCAAATGGACATCCCTGGTTTCCAAAGACTAACAGGCGAAATTCGCCCCAGTGTTCATGTACTAAATCAACACGATATATAACATCACATTATCAATCAAAAAGCAGCAGCAGTGAACTGCAGATTGTGACTCCAAATTATTGCCATCCATGGAGTTTACAAAGGCCAGAGCTTTGATAGGATTGTCCAGTGACTTTAAAGCACCGTCAAATATAATAGGATAGATCAGCGCATAGTGCATTCCAATGGCTCTCAGGCAACTTTCAAACTTCACTGAAACCTCTGCACCTCTGCTGTGTCATCGCTGAGAAGCTCTGGTGGAAGGAGACCTCCGCTCTATGTTGTAGCAAGGCCTCATCACGTCCAGCCACCCCCAACACTCACCAGCGAACACTGAAATTATGAGACCACATGACTATTGACCTGGGTCGTTGACTGAGCCCAGGCCTTGAAGAGAGGATACAATGTATCCCTTCAAACTAAGTAAGCCCAGCTTTCAACTCGAGATTATGAAACATGGCGGCCAGCTCTCATATTCAACTGGGAACTTACTCTCAGCTCCTTCCTGAAAAGTGGCCGCACAGACACTCTGGGCAGAATTTTCCCACCCCGCCCACCACGGGAAGCATAGCAGACGGGACCATGCAAATGTCCGTTGGCCTCGGGCGGGAATTTCTGGTCTTGAGGCGAGCGTGGCCAAAAATCCTGTCCTCTTTCTCTGGCCCCAGTTCTCCAGATTAACCAGGATATCTGACTTACCATGCAGCTGATCCACCAAGGATTGCAATTGGGCTTCAACTGAGGAAGCTGCATTATTTTGTCCTTAAGGATTCTTTCCTCCGCTTTACCTAGCTTCTCATTGAAACTCTGCAGTTCAGTAATGTGAGCGCTGATAAAAAACTGAGCCTTCTGTCTAAAAATTCTCTCATATTCGCAAGCATCATCTACAATGCCTTTGTTGCCAGATCCAGAGTCCATTCACCGCCATTTTGGCCATAACACCATTATTCCCACGAAATTCATCTCCAAACTCCGTGGCCTGGGCCTCGGCACCTCCCTCTGCGACTGGATCCTGAACTTCCTAACTCACAGGCCACAATCAGTAAGGATAGGAAACAACACCTCCTCCATGATCATCCTCAACACCAGTGCCCCACAAGGCTGTGATCTCAGCCCCCTACTATACCCCTCTATACCTATGACTGTGTGGCCAAATTGCCCTCCAATTCGATTTTCAAGTTTGCTGACGACGCCACCGTAGTGTGTTGGATCTCAAACAGTGATGAGACAGAGTACAGAAATGAGATAGAGAATCTGGTGAACTGGTGCGGCAACAATAATCTCTCCCTCAATGTCAACGAAACAAAGGAGATTGTCATCGACTTCAGGAAGCTTAAAGGAGAACATGCCCCTGTCTACATCAACGGGGATGAAGTAGAAAGGGTCGAGAGCTTCAAAGTTTTAAGTGTCCAGATCACCAACAACCTGTCCTGGTCCCCCCATGCTGATACTATAGTTAAGAAAGCCTACCAATGCCTCTACTTTCTCAGAAGACTAAGGAACTTTGGCATGTCAGCTACGACTCTCACCAACTTTTACACGTGCACCATAGAAAGCATTATTTCTGGTTGTATCACAGCTTGGTATGGCTCATGCTCTGCCCAAGACTGCAAGAAACTATAAAAGGTCGTGAATGTAGCCCAGTCCATCATGCAAACCAGCCTCCCATCCATTGACTCTGTCTACACTTCCCGCTGCCTCGGCAAAGCAGCCAGCATAATTAAGGACCCCACGCACCCCGGACACTCTCTTTTCCACCTTCTTCCGTCGGGAAAAAGATACAAAAGTCTGAGGTCACGTACCAACCGACTCAAGAACAACTTCTTCCCTGCTGCTGTCAGACTTTTGAATGGACTTGCCTTGCGTTAAGTTCATCTTTCTCTACACCCTAGCTATGACTGTAACACTACATTCTGCACTCTCTCGTTTCCTTCTCTATGAACAGTATGCTTTGTCTGTATAGCGCGCAAGAAACAATACTTTTCACTGTGTGTTAACACATGTGACAATAATAAATCAAATCAAATCAAATATTGAGGGATTGGCTCCACCCTGGCTACCTCCAACTACTTCTTTCAATAGAGGTATTACTTGACTTTACTCGGCTTTCCATCACGGGAACTTAACCAGAAATCTTCCAGGGACAGAGTACAGAATTTTCACGCCAGGATTCATAGAAACATAGAACTATACAGTCCAGAAAAGGCCATTCAGCCCATCAAGTCTGCACCGACATGCGAGAAACACCTGAACTCCCACCTAATCCCATCTACCAGCACTTGACCCATAGACTTGAATGTTATGACATGCCAAGTGCATAATTAGGTAATTATAGACTGTGCAGCAGGATAAATAAAAGGATTAAGATATGAGTAGCACCGGAGTTCACGGAAACACAGCCATTCCCGCGCTCACGTCATGTGACCCTGAGTTCATTGGTTTTGAGAGTCAATAATTAGCCTTGAACTTTGTTTGATAACTTTTGGGAAACTTTCCCTGGAGAGGTATGGTAAAATCCATGGGGTGAACACAGTAAGAGTTTTAACAACACCAGGTTAAAGTCCTGGTGTTGTTAAAACTCTTACTGTGTTCACCCCAGTCCAACACCGGCATCTCCACATCAAAATCCATGGGGGCCAGTATTATACATGAGCTTCAGAAATGAATCTGAATGGTCTCTCTTGTTCTGTATGTTCTGAAACTTATAATTCGTACAAGGGAAATTCTAGATGTGTATTCATTCTGTCTTTTTATACTGGCGTTTCATTTTAATGCTTCACTAAAGGTCAACTTACTTACATCAATTAAATTGGTTGCTCTCAGTAGGGCTCCACATTTATCGAAAGTACCCAGTGCATAGCACAAAGAACACACAAAGAGATGGAAGCTGACGATAACAAGAACATAGCTTGCCCCTCCCCACAAGATTAATGCAGCATTTCAAGAGAAAGGAACATGTCCCTTTGAGCCTCTGTTCTCAAATAACTGACAACAAATTTCCATTTCTTTAAAAGGTACACCTTACCTGATGAAGGGGTTTAGTTGCTGATTTTTATTCGATTATTAAGAAGTGATTCCAGTTTATTAGGTATGTGGAATGGAATATTTGCCTCTGAAAACTCATTTAAAAAAAACAGAATTGCATGCTAATAATTCACTGCTTTATTTATATTATGGAGAGAATATACGGTCTCGAGGAGTGACAGGATAATGATCCATCAGGGAATTCAGATGATGAATAAAACTGTGATGTAAAATAAATCAGCACAAGTCAAGATTTGGTATTGAATTTCCTGGTGGGACTTTGCAATTGGATTATTGCCTTCAGACCATTCTTTGGTATGTCATTATTTATAATAGGCAGGGTTAAAATTCTACATAGAGTTCTTAAAAAAAAAATCTCGTTTGCCAATTATGCTTCTTCACACGGACACCCGCTGCTGTGCGAGATTCTTGCTGACAGTTATAGAAAAATATCGTTGACTGTGAGTGATATGCAATTGTTCTGTGGAGATATGATCCACAGTTGATCAATGCAGGATGTTATGTTTCCAGTCTGCATTACAACCAAAGAATACACCAACAACCCGTATTTATATAGCACTTTTAACTTTTTATATTGGTGTTTCATTTCCAATGCCTCACTAAAGGTCAACTTACTTTCATCAATTAAATTGGTTGCTCTCGTCAGGGATCCACATTTATTGAAAGTATCCAGTGCATGAAATGTCCTCAGATAATTCATGGGAACTTTCCAGAACAAAGTATGACACCGAAATTAACCCTTTGTACACTACATGCTAGATTTACTCATGTGGGAATTGTCCTTTTCTGAGGCCAAAGTTTTAAAAGTTTAAAGTTTATTCATTAGTATCACAAGTAGGCTTACATTAACACTGCAATGAAGTTACTGTGAAAATCCTCTCCAGCGCCTGTTCGGGTACACTGAGGGAGAATTTAGCATGGCCAATGCACCTGACCAGCACGTCTTTCAGACTGTGGGAGTCAACTGGAGTACCCGGGGGAAACCCATGCAGATACAGGGAGAATGTGCAGGCTCCGCACAGACAGTGACCCAAGCCAGGAATCGAACCCGGGTCCCTGACGCTGTGAAGCAGCAGTGAACCAGTCTGTTCCAGTTTGACCAAAACAAAGGGCTAGATTTTTATGAGGTACTGTGGTCCCCAAGCCCCTCTCCCCCTGGTTCATAGATCAGGGGGGAGTTTGCCCAAAATACCGATAGCTGCCCCAAAACTATTCAATGCTGGGAATGCCATTAGTTGTTTTAATGCAAGACCTTTATTGGGAGTAAGTTTCACCATAGAGAACTGCTGACCAATTGAATGGTAACTATCCCTATAGTCCCAGCACTGCCAGCCAGGAATGGTGGTCACTGCCAGGACTACAGGCAGTCCCACCATACCGAGAAACCCAATTAAATCCAGGGTTGGGGGACTCAGCAAGGGGGCGGGGGCGAGAGGGGGGGGGGGGTGGATAGGGGTGGAAGAATATGACCTTGGGCAGGGGGCTTTCCTCTGATGTGGCCAGCCCTTACAAGTAAACTGCTGGGCTTCCTACAAAGCTTGAGCCCCCACCTGCCATGGGTAAAGTACTGGTGGTGGCAAAGTGCCCCAAAAGGCCTTTAATTAGCCATTTAAGTAGGCCCTAGGCAATCAGGCAGTCTGATGCCTCCCCCTTCTCTGAAAACATTTCAAACAGGTTGGGGGTAATAGAGAGGGCAGCGGGAAGATCACCCACTGGATTTTAGATGCACCCCTGCCTTCAAACACACTATCAGGGGAGCATAAAATCCAGCCAACTATGTTTTGCAAACAGTTTGAACAATCCAATAGCGCAACCTTTGTTGCTTTCCCTTCCAAAATGGACACTGGAAATGGCTGAGGGAAGAAATAAAATGCAAAAGAAAGACAGGCCTGTATTTATAGATAGCTTTAACAAATTCAAACTCAAAATTAGTTATTTTGCACATAATTAGATTCCACACACAACAATGATCGATTTTCAGTGAAACAGGTTGAGGGCTAAATGAAGAGTGCCTTTCATTGCTCAAGGTGACTGGGAAGTGTCAGTATAGTTTTATGAAAGGGAAATCATGTTTAACCAATTTGCAAGAGTTCTTTGAAGGAATAGCACACTGTGGATAGAGGGGAGCTTATAGGTGTACTGCACCCTGCATTCGAGAAAGCATTTGATAAGATGCCACATCAAAGGTTATTGCAAAAGATAGAAGCTTATGGTGTATTAACCTGGATAGAAGATTGGCTTGCTGGCAGAAAACAGAGAGTATGCATAAATGGGTCTTTTTCTGATTGGCAGGGTACAACAAGTGGAGTCCCGCAGGGGTCAGTGCTGGGGCCTTGACTTTTTACAATTTACACCAATGACTTAGACAAGGGGAGCAAACACATGGAAGCTAAATTTTGTTGCGAAGGTGATGTACAGAGTTTGCAGATGGATATAGATAGGTTGAGTGAAAATCTGGCAAAAAATCTGGCAGATGGAGTGTAATGTGGGGAAGTGTAAAGTTCTTCACTTCAGCAGGAAGAATAAAAAGGCAGAATATTAATTAAATGGAGAACAACTGCAGGATGCCGAAGTGCAGATGAATTTAGCTGTTCTCATGAATAAGTCACAAAAAGTTGGTATGCAGGTGCAGCAATAAGGAGGCTAATGGAATGCTATCCTTTAGTATGAGAGGAATTGAACATAAAAATTAGGATGTTATGCTGCATTTATACAGGGCATTAGTGAGACTGCATCTTGAATACTGTGTGCAGTTTGGGTCTCCTTGTTTAAGGAAGGATGTAAAAGCACTCGAGGCAATTCAGAGGAGGTTTATTAGACTGATACCTGGAATGAGTGGGTTGTCTTATAAGGAAAGGTTGAAAAGACTGGGCTTGTTTCCACTGGAGGTTAGAAGAGTGAGGGGTGACTTGATTGAAGTGTATAAGATCCTGAACAGTTTTGACAAAGTGGATGTTTCCTCTTGTGGGTGAGTCCAGAACTAGTGGGCATTCTTTTAAAATTAGAGGTCACCCTTATAGGACAGAGATGAGATTATTTTTCTCACAGAGAGTTGTGCAACTTTGGAACTCTCTGCCTCAGAAGATGGTGGAACTGGGGTCACTAAATATTTTTAAGGAGGAAATAGATAGATTCTTGTTAGGCAAATAGGTTATCGGGAGTATTGGGGAATGTGGAACTCAACGCATGATTTGACTGAACAATGAGCAGGTTGAAGGGGTTGTATTTCATATGTTCGTAAACATGCAGGAAGGCATGCCAGGAGAAGAACCACGCATATCTAAAAATGAAATGTCAATCTCGTGAAGCAACCAAACAGGAATACCTACATGCCAAACAGCATAAACAGCAAGTGATGGACCAAGCTAAGTGTTTGCACAAGCAATGGATCAAATTTAAGCACTGCAGGGATGCCACATCCACTGTAAATGGACAATTAGCCAACTCACTGGAGGAGGAAGAGGCTCGACAAATATCCCCCATCCTCAATGATGGAGGAGCCCAGCATCAGTGCAAAAGATAACGCTGAAGTATTTGCGGCAATCTTCAGCCAGAAGTGTCAAGTGGATGATCCATCTTCGCCTCCTGAGGTTCCCAGCATCATAGATGCCAGTCATCAGCCAAATTGATTCACTCCACGTGATATCAAGAAACGGCTGAAGGCACTGCATACTACAAAGGTGATGGGCCCTGGCAATATTCTGGCAATGGTACTGAAGACTTGTGCTCCAGAACTTGCCACACCCTGAGCAAAGCTGTTCCAGTACAATTACAACTGGCTACAATGTGGAAATTTGCCCAGGTCTGTCTTGACCATAAAAGTCTTAAGAACACAATGTCTTCACCTTCAACAACCAGTTCTTCATCCAGACACACAGAACAACCATGGGGACCAAATTCGCGCCTCAATATGCCAACATCTTCATGCACAGGTTCGAACAAGACTTCTTCACCGCACAGGACCTTCAACCGATGCTATACACTAGATACATCGATGACATTTTCTTCCTTTGGACTCGTGGCAAACAATCACTGAAACAACTATATGATGTCATCAACAAGTTCCATCCCACCATCAGACTCACCATGGACTACTCTCCGGAATTGGTTGCATTCTTGGACACACGCATCTCCATCAAGGACGGTCACCTCAGCACTTCACTGTACCGCAAGCCCACGGATAACCTCACAATGCTCCACTTCTCCAGCTTCCACCCTAAACACGTTAAAGAAGCCATCCCCTACGGACAAACCCTCCGTATACACAGGATCTGCTCAGATGAGGAGGATCGCAACAGACACCTCCAGACGCTGAAAGATGCCCTCGTAGGAACATGATATGGTGCTCGACTCATCGATCGACAGTCCCGACGCGCCACAGCGAAAAACCGCACCGACCTCCTCAGAAGACAAACACGGGACACGGTGGACAGAGTACCCTTCGTCGTCCAGTACTTCCCCAGAGCAGAGAAACTACAACATCTTCTCTGGAGAATTCAACATGTCATTGATGAAGACGAACATCTCGCCAAGGCCATCCCCACACCCCCACTTCTTGCCTTCAAACAACCGCACAACCTCAAACAGATCATTGTCCGCAGCAAACTACCCAGCCTTCAGGAGAACAGTGGCCACGACACCACACAACCCTGCCACAGCAACCTCTGCAAGACGGGCCGGATCATCGACAGGGATGCCATCATCTCACATGAGAACACCATCCACCAGGTACACGGTACATACTCTTGCAACTCTGCCAACGTTGTCTACCTGATTCGCAGCAGGAAAGGATGTCCCAAGGCATGGCACATTGGGGAGACCACGCAGATGCTATGACAACGGATGAATGAACATCGCTCGACAATCACCAGGCAGGAGTGTTCTCTTCCTGTTGGGGAACACTTCAGCGGTCACGGGCATTCGGTCTCTGATCTTCGGGTAAGCGCTCTCTAAGGCGGCCTTCACGACACGCGACAACGCACAATCGCTGAGCAGAGACTGATAGCCAAGTTCCACACACATGAGGACGGCCTCAGCCGGGATCTTGGGAACATGTCACACTATCTGTAACCCCCACGACTTGCCTGGGCTTGCAAAATCTCACTAACTGTCCTGGCTGCAAACAATATACACCTCTTTAACTTGTGCTTAACCCTCTCTCCACTCACATTGTCCATACCTTTAAGACTTGATTACCTGTAAAGACTCGCATTCCAGCCATTATTTTGTAAATTGAGTTTGTGTCTTTACATGCCCTGTTTGTGAACAGAACTCCCACTCACCTGATGAAGGGATAGCGCTCCGAAAGCTAGTGGCTTGTGCTACCAAATAAACCTGTTGGACTTTAACCTGGTGTTGTGGGACCTCTTACTGTGTTTGTCCATAAAAAGCAGGACAAATTCAATTACTGTCCCATCATTTTACTCTCAATCATCAGTAAAGTGATGGAAGAGGTCATCAACAGCACTATCAGGCAGCACTTCCTCAGCAAGAACCTTCTTGCTGACGCCTAGTTTGGGTTCTGCCAGGATCGTTCAGCTTCTGATCTCATTAAAGCAATGGTTCCACCATGGACGAAGGAGCTGAACTCTAGAGGTGAGGTGACAATGCCTGCCCTTGACATTAAGGCAGCATTAACTAAGTGTGGCATCAAGGAGCCCTAGCAAAACTGGTGTCAATGGGAATCAGGGGGAAAGCTGTTGTTGCTGACTTTTGACAGCTCCTTTATAAACTTCTTCCCTTTCAAGAGTGATATGCTAATGGCTGTTCAGTTTCATTTTAAAATACAAACATATTTAAACTTGCAGCAACTGCACTGATTTAGCACAAAATATATTCAATCTGTGCTACCAGTTGATCAGTTAATAATTGATATTTCTAACCACTTTCACATCATGTTAAATTACAAAGTCTCACGAAATGTCTATTTAAAATAAATCAGACCTAACCGGGGAAATCAAGATTGTACTGTTTTAAAAGCTAACCTTCATAAATTCACTATAAAACTGCGAGTATCTAATGTTTTTTGCACAGATGTTCCACTGAAATTAGCTTCTTTGCTTTAGCTATCTTGAATTATTTTGAAACATCTATAAAACACTGAGCCATTTCTTTATCTGTGTAAACAATCTTCTACATTTACACTCGGCCTGTAGGTGCAGAAGTGTAAAGCTCCAAATGTCAAGCCAATCTTAAAAAGTAGCAAAGAAACAGCCCAAAAGTCTCAATTCTGCGCAAAAAGTCACCTTAAACCCCCCCAACCCACAAAAATGTCCTAATCTGTAAACTAATGAGTAAATTTACGTGAGTTACTTAAGAATATACAAAACCTAAAAGCCCAAATATTGCATCCCATGCCAATGTGCTAGTCACTTTAGATTCAATTATCACATACAATCTACAAGTGCCTGCAATTGTTTTGCTGTGGCTCATATTGTATAATAAGAAAACAATCTCCACCACCAAATATATGATTGTTGGAGATAGTACAAAAGATTGAAAGGAACTTTGAGTTTTGTGGAACTGGCAACAGAAGATTCTGTCAACTTATGGGAACTTGAGAGAGGATTGTTCAAATTCCCAGTTTGTAAATCATGAAAGTGTGATGTCAACTGAGTGACTTAAAGACTCAAAAACAGACATAAAAGGAGCTCTGGGACTCAGAGTACCAGACAATGACAATGACGAGACAGAGTACAGGAGTGAGATAAAGAATCTGGTGAACTGGTGCTGTGACAATAATCTCTCCCTCACTGTCAACAAAACGAAAGAGATTGTCATTGACTTCAGGAGGTGTAGAGGAGAACATGTCCTGTCAATGTGGACGAAGTAGAAAGCGTTGAGAGCTTCAGAATTTTAGGTGTCCAGATCACCAACAATTTGTCCTGGTTCCCCCCTGTTGATACGAAAGTTAAGAAAGTCCACCAAAGCCTCTACTTTCTCAGAAGACTAAGGAAATTTGGCATGTCAGCTACTCGACTCTCACCAACTTTACAGATGCACCATAGAAAACATTCTTTCTGGTTGTATCACAGCTTGGTATGGCTCCTGGTCTGCTCAAGACTGCAAGAAACCACAAAAGATCGTGAATGAAGCCCAATCAATCACGCAAACCAGCCTCCCATCCATTGACTCTGTCTACACTTCCCGCTGCCTCGGCAAAGCAGCCAGCATAATTAAGGACCCCACGCACCCCGGACATTCTCTCTTCCACCTTCTTCCTTCGGGAAAAAAGATACAAAAGTCTGTGGTCACGTACCTCAAGAACAGCTTCTTCCCTGCTGCTGTCAGACTTTTGAATGGACCTACCTTGTACCTTTCTCTATGCCCTAGCTATGTCTGTAACACTACATTCTGCACTCTCTCCTTTCCTTCTCTATGAACGGTATGATTTGTCTGTATAGTGCACAAGAAACAATACTTTTCACTGCATACTAATACATGTGACAATAATAAATCAAATCAAATCAAATCAGCTCTGGCGATATTCATCTTTTAATCTGTTTCTTTATCCGGATGCTCAGCTCATATTTGATCCTGATGTGTATAATCTGTGCTGTGATCCTGCAAGATCCTGGTTAAATTTTGGCAAAGGGGAGTGAAGTTAAGTCAAGAAAATTCTCGTTTGGTTGAGACAGCTGGAGTCGGCCGGTGGGACTTAGTTTGCAGTGGTGGTTTAGCTGGCGAGTGGGCCTATGCTCCGGTGAAGCTATTGGCATTGAGATGAAGAGTTGCTTGTAACAACTTTTCTCAGAACAATTGGAAACAAAACAATTTTCTCCAGAACTTGGCTGATCCAGCAAAGATGTGGAGATGCCGGCGTTGGACTGGGTAAACACAGTAAGAGTTTTAACAACACCAGGTTAAAGTCCAACAGGTTTATTTGGTAGCAAATACCATTAGCTTTCAGAGCGCTGCTCCTTCGTCAGATGTCAGCTTGTGGCAACCTTAAAAAAGCAGGCACAACTTGTGAGTTTGATGAGTTATTAGAAGATACTCTTTGAGATTATCTGGTTTATGATCTCCAAATTGAGGCTATCCAGCAAGATTGCTTACTGAGCATGCTTTGACTTTAAAGACAACAATAGAAATTGTAGTATTGATGGAACTGGCTGCTAAAGAGGCTTCACAATTTGGTGCAAAAATTAAGATCCACAAGCTTTAAACTGCACAATTCAAAACAGCAACGAGCATGTCACAGATGTGCGAAAATGGTCTAATGGTCATCTAGAAAGTCTCAATGCAAGAGTGATGCCATACGCAATTCATACCAAGGTTGAAGAAGAATTCGTACAACTGGTTAACACATATGTGTTAGAGCCGGTTACGATAAGTGACTGGGCTATCCCCATTGTACCTGTCATGAAACCAATTGGTTCAGTTTGTATTTATGGTGATTTTAAAACAACCATAAATCTAGTGTTCTGTGGTGATCAATATCTGCTTCCTTTAATTGAAGATTTGCTTGCTGGGCTATCAGGTGGGCAGAAAATCAGCAAGATTGATCTTTCAAAAGCATATTTATAGATGAATGTAGCTGCTGAATCTCAACCAGCGCTTACCATCATTACTCATAAAGGTCTTTTTTGTTATAAAAGATTGCCTTTTGGAATAATGTCCACAGCAGCACTATTCCAAAGATCGATGGATCAGATTTTAAGTGGTCTCTCTGGTGTACAATGTTACCTGGATGATGTTCTAATTACAGGGTCCAGTGAATAAGAGCACTTGAATAATTTAGAGGCAACATTGGAATATCTTCAAGCACATGGTCTGCGCATCAAGAAAGAAAAGTGTGACTTTTTCCAAATGTCAGTCCAGTATTTGGGTCATGTGATTGATAGTAAAGATCTACATAAAGCACTTAAAAAGGTGGCTGCTATTTCAGAAGCACCATGTCCGATGAATGTGATGCAATTGAGGTCCTTTCCAGAAATAGCAAATTATTATGGCAAATTTGTTCCTAACTTAGTAAATTATGCAATGGTTTCAATAATGTAGCTGTGTGTGAAACAGTCATGGGACTGGTCAATAGAATGTGAGGAAGCATATGAGAATGTCAAAGATGCTTTACAGAAGTCTAAAATATTGGTTCATTTTAATCCAAATCCACCATTATTGCTTGCTTGCGATGCTTCACCTATGGAGTAGGGGCAGTTGTTTCACATATGTCCTCTTCAGGAGAGAAACAACCAATAGCTTTTGCTTTGTGCACTCTGACTAGTGCTGAATCTAACAATAATCAGCTAGAAAAAGGAGTGTTGAGTGTAAGGTTTGGCGTACAAAGGTTCCATCAATATTTATCATTTATTGACTGATCATTGACTTTTAACTACTATTTTTGGTCCGTATAAAGGCATACAATTGTTAGCTGCTAGTCGATTGCAAAGATGGTCACTGATCTTACCTGCACACTGTTATGATATAAAGTATCGTAAATCAGAGTGTCATGCTAATGCTGATGCATTATCACACTCACCTTTACCTATTGAGCAGATGCCACCAACTAGTTTTGCTAACATTCTTTATTTTTCACCGGTAGATCATTTTCCAGTGACTGCTTCTCAAGTTCAGAGGTATGATCCCAAAATGATTCCATGATGGGGAAAGAAATGGATATGGTATTGAAATGAACAATAGCTGGAATGCATCATCTGCACCCTGATTTGAAACCATGTGTGTCAGGAAGACTTGATTTGACCATCCAAGGTGGGCGTCTATTGTAGGGAATCCGAGTGATCATTCCTCCTCATTTACGTGGAAGAGTTCTTGAATAACTCCATGAAGGACATCCTGGTATAGTCCGGATGAAGGTATTAACATGTAGTTATTTTTGGTGGGCAGGCCGGATGCTCAGGTTGAAGAAAAAGTGCAATGGTGCTAGTGCTGTGAATAAATAAGTATACCACTGTTAGTTCCTTTATTTCCTTGGGGATGGCCTGAAATGCACTGACGATGATTACTTGTGGATTTTGCTGGTCGGTTTGATTGTTACATGTCCTTAGTCATAATTGATGCACACTCAAAGTGGCCAGAAGTTATCAAGAGATCTAGTATAACTGAACATAGTTAGGGAATTAAAGGTTTCCTTTCTTTATCTGAGTTGCTGGGGTGCTGATGTAGGCTCTGGTTTGTTATGGTTAATCCGAGAGGGTTTCCCTTATCTTGTTGAGAGGGGGAGGGTCGTACCTCTCTCCAAGATACCCTACGGATGGGTGTCTAGATAATTCTTCTCCTTGTCGGTAGGGTTTCCTTGGTGGAAAATGGTGCAAGTTTTTCAGTGATGTGAGCCTGATCAGTGCCTCTGTTATGGCTGGAGAGGAGGGAGTTTTGTTATGTTGCGAGCCTTGCAGAGCGTACGCTGCCACACCACATCTTGCCCTGTTGGCCGTAGCCTGGTGTTCCCTTTTTTTCTGGGTTATCTTATCATAGCTTAGAAGTCCTGGGATGATGAGTTAGACCCTGTTTGGTTGCATATTACGCCATAAGAGAATCCTGCATTTTGTGTGACTCTGTCCCAGTTATCCTGTAGAGGAGGGCATGCACCATGGGAACATACACCCATGGCTTTCTCCTGTGATCCCCCATTGTTTCTGGTATTCTTTCTTTATCTGTACAAGAGGAGATGCTGGCTACAGCAATTGCAATGCTTGATAATCTGAACCATTTGTATGAATATTTGCTGGTCTTTTCTGTATATTTATGTGGAATAATGATTACTCTGTACTATAAACCACTAAGATTGGCTCGATGAAAACAACAATCAAATAAAGGAAGGGTAGAGAAGAGAAATGCAGCAGATGCAACATAACTGGAAAACAGATACAGCCAATGCTTAGAAACCACTCCTATGGCGTATAAGGATACTGCAACAGAAGCTGCCGAGGATGCAAAATGCATGGTGGGGCAAACAAGATGGATCGATGCATCAACGATGCCCTGAAGATTAAGCATGGTCCTCGATCATACAGCTACTCACCTGTTCTCAGCGCTGATGGGGAATCACTCCTGACTGACAGGACAGTTCTCAAAAAGTGCTGGGTTGAGTACTTTAGCGAAGCGCTCAACCAGCCAATCCACTGTAAATGGGGTAAGCTGTAGGCATGCTTCCAGACTTGTGAAACCCTGCTCAAAAAAACCAACTGGAAGTTGATAAAAGCATCAGATCTCTACCTTCACGGAGAGCTCCAGGCTCCGATGGGATCCCAGGAAAATATTACCATTCTGGGGGAACACAGCCAGCCTGCGATCACCGGACCTGGTTGTCTCTGGAAAGCAGCCAGCATAATCAAGGACTCCATGCGCCCCGGGCATACTCTCTTCCACCTTCTCCCAAACAATACAAAAGTCTGAGGTCACATACCATCCGACTCAAAAACAGTTTCTTCCCTGCTGCCATCAGACTTTTGAATGGACCTACCTTATATTAAGATGATCTTTTTCTACATCCTAGCTAGGACTGTAACACTATATCCTGCACCCACTCCTTTCCTTCTCCCCTATGCACTCTATGTTTTGTCTGTATAGCACGCAAGAAACAATACTTTTTACTGTATATCAATATGTGACAATAATAAATCAAAGCAAGTCAAAAAAAATGAGAGGGAGAGATAGAGTGAACAGGATAACATTGTTTCCCTTGATGGAGAATTATAGAACCAGGGGACATAGTTTCAAAATAAGTGGCAGTAGGTGTAGAGTGGGACATGAGGGAGAACTTTTTACGCAGTGGGTGCTGGGTTTCTGGAGTTCATTGCCTGTGTTGGTGGTGGAGGCAGAGACCCTAAATTCTTTAAAAAGTACCTGGATCTGCACCTTAAGTGCTGTAAGTTACAGGGCTATGGGCCAGGTGCAGGAAGGAGCGATTAGAAAGGGTACTTGGGTGACCTTGGTCTGGCATGGACAAGATGGGCTGAGTGGCCTCCTCCTGTGCTGTCACTTTTCTATGGTTCCATTAAATCATAGAAAGTGGGATTAACAAACCACTCCTCAGGAATTCAAGGATACCATGATTGTTCACTGTGCAATGGGTAAAATACTTCCAGCCACCAAGATAAGGAACTATTTTGTGAATAGAATGGATTGACAAACATTTGAAAATGACAGAAAGCAAAAGATCTGCTGGCTCACCCAACTGATCCAATACAGTTGGACAGCATAATACATACACAGCCCAACCTACTTGACGCTACCCCCCACCCCTCATCTAACTCTCTTAAAGCGATGATGAACTCGATTAAAACCCAGACCAACTTTGGAAAATATAGCCTGGATAATTCCTCTCTGAACATCTCAGATGATCTAAAGGGGTGGAGGATGTACCTTAGCCTTAGCCTTGACTTACAAGATTCTTATTTATCATATGAGGTGATCTTTGCCCAAACCAGAAATCCAATGAGCTCTCGGCTGAAGGAATGCTAAGTTGATCTTTCTCTACAGCCTAGCTATGACTGTAACACTACATACTGTTCTCTCTCCTTCCCTTCTCTATGAACAGAATGCTTTGTCTGTATGCATGGAAGAAACAATACTTTTCACTATTCACTAATACATGTGACAATAGTAAATCAAATCAAATGCTGCAAATTGGTGCTCACATCATGAGCCAACAACCTGTCCCACAGGTTCACCATTCTCTGAGAAAAGAACCACCTTCTAACTGCAAACCAATTCTGTCCTTGCATAACTTGCAAAGGTGTTCTCTGGCCCTCCTATCCTATTGAGCTGAAATAGTCTCGATGCTGGAAATATTCAGCTGGTCTGGTCACATCTGTGGTCACAGTAAGAAGTCTCACAACACCAGGTTTATTTGACAGCACAAGCTTTCAGAGTGCTGCTCCTTCATCAGGTGAGTGAGGACATGTGTTCACAAACAGAGCATACACAGACACAAACTCAACTTACAAGATAATGGTTAGAATGCGAATCTTTACAGGTAATCAAGTCTTAAAGTTAGAGACAATGTGAGTGGAGAGAGGGCCAAGCACAAGTTAAAGAGATGTGTATTGTCTCCAGCCAGGACAGTTGGTGAGATTTTGCAAGCCCAGGCAAGTCGTCGGCATCTCCACATCACATCTGTGGGTACAGGAATATGGTTAACATTTCAGCTTACCAGCCTTTTATCAGATCTAACAGATACACATCTGAGCCCTTCCATTATTTTATAAACCTTGATCAAATCAGCATGAATCTAAACTTCTAAACTGAAGCAAACTGGTTATTCTTCAAAGAAAAACACCTAAGATAGAGATTCTGATCATTGAAATCTCGGTTAAGCATTCATACATGCCTGCACTATGCTGCTCAATGTATTTACACGGAAGTTAAACCTTTTGTTTTAAATAAGTTAATTAACACTAACATAAAAATAAAGGGTGATATTGAAACTTTATTTCCCAATGCTTGTCTCGTACATAAACTTAGTTGAGTGGAATTTCTATGATAGATTAGAAGTTTAAAGTTTATTTAATAGTATCACATTTAGGCTTACATTAACACTGCAATGAAGTCACTGATGAAAATCCCCTAGTCGCCACACTCCGGCGCCTGTTCGGATCAATGCACCTAGCCAGCATATCTTTTGGACTGTGGGAGGAAACTGGAGCACCCAGAGGAAACCCACGCAGACACAGGGAGAATGCGCAGACTCAACACAGACAGTGACCCAAGCCTGGGATCAAACCTGGGTCCCTGGCACTGTGATGCAGCAGTGCTAATGCTGTGCCACCATGCTGCACTGCTCATCTCCACCATAGGAACCTCAGTAAAAACATATGAACGATGAATCTATTTTTCAAACTGCCTGACAGATCACAAGTACCTGATGAAAAAACAACAGCAGTGGTTGAGGAAATTCAAAGTCAGGGAGCAAAGTGTTAGATTTCAAACCAGCAGCTGCAAGTTACCCATCATAGCAGAAGAGTGATTATTGAAAATTGAACAAGGTCCTGACTCGCAAACATGAGGGGAGCTCCTCCAGCCATTGGTGCAAGATCTGGGGAAATTAGATGGGGATGTTGACAGATTGCACAATGCATTATCTTCAACATATTTGTTATAATGAATGGCAAGATTTCCTGGTGTGGCTTGCCAGGTGTTTAGATGAGGATTGTACTGAAGGATCTACTTAGCCTTATGGAATGGGGGCAGCACGGTGGCACAGTGCTTAGCACTGCTGCCTCACAGTGCCAGGGACCCAGGTTCAATTCTGGCCTTGGGTCACTGCCTGTATGGAGTTTGCATGTTCTCCCCATGTCTGCATGGGTTTCTTCCAGGTGCTCTGGTTTCCTCCCAAAGTCCAAAGATGTGCAGGATAGGTGGATTGGCCATGCTAAATTGGCCCTTAGTGTCAGGGGGATTAGCAGGGTAAATATGTGGGGTTATGGGAATAGGGCCTGGGTGGGACTGTGGTTGGTGCAGACTCAATGGGCCGAATGGCATCCTTCTGCACTGTAGGATTCTATGGTTCTATGAGTGGGCAACAAAGTTGAACTCCTGAAAGAGAAATAATATTTTAAAATATTTTTCAGTCTTTTTAATGCTTTCTTGACTTTTTTCTCCTTGGTTTGTTTCCTTTTGGGATCAGAACATCCTTACTAAAGAATGCGGGGTATAAACCGGCCCTTGAAGCCTTGAAAGATCTTTTCGAAAATACTTATATTCCGAATATAAAATATGAACCAATGGTGTATTTGATTGCCATTTTAATTAACAAAGTACTGGTACTTAAAATTAAACCTATGTGGCATGTTTTATTGAGCTAATTCTACAAGAATACCTAAAGAAGGACTGTAAGAAAAGGGATAACCAGCCGTGGATAACGAAGGAAATTAAGGAGAGTATTAAATTAAAGACCGATGCGTACAGAGTGGCCAAAAATAGTGGAGAATCGGAAGATTGGGAAAACTTTAAGAAACAACAAAGAACGACTAAGAAAGCGATAAAGAAAGGAAAGATAGGTTATGAAGCTCGGCTAGCTCTAAATATAAAAAATGATAGTAAAAGCTTTAACAAATATATAAAAAGGAATAGAGTGGCAAGAGTGAATGTTGGACTCTTGGAGGACGAGAGGGGGGATTTAATAGTGGGAAATGAGGAAATGGCTGAAACTTTAAATAAGTTTTTTGTGTCGGTCTTCACAGTGGAAGACACAAATAGTTTACCGAATATTAACGATAGAGGGTTGGTAGGAGGAGAGGTACTCAATACAATTAATGTTACCAGGGAGGCAGTGCTTGGTAGACAAAAGGGACTGAAGGTGGACAAGTCCCCGGGCCCGGATGGAATGCATCCCAGGGTACTGAAAGAAATGTCAGAGGTAATAGCGGATGCGTTAGTAGTTATTTATCAAAATTCGTTGGATTCTAGGGTAGTGCCAGCAGATTGGAAAACAGCTAATGTTACGCCGATGATTAAAAAAGGAAATAGACAAAAGGCGGGTAACAACAGGCCGGTTAGCTTAATGTCTGTAGTTGGGAAAATGCTGGAATCCATCATTAAAGAAGAAATTGCAGGCCATCTGGATAAGAATGGTTCGATTAAGCAGACGCAGCATGGATTCATGAGGGGAAAGTCGTGCTTGACGAACTTGTTGGATTTTTATGAAGATGTGACTAGTGTGGTTGACGGAGGGGAACCGGTGGATGCGGTGTTTTTGGATTTCCAAAAGGCGTTTGATAAGGTGCCTCACAAAAGGTTGCTGAAGAAGATTAGGTCACACGGAGTTGGGGGTAGGGTGTTAGCGTGGATTGGGGATTGGCTATCCGACAGGAAGCAGTGAGTCGGAATAAATGGGTGCTTTTCTGGTTGGCAGATGGTAACAAGCGGCGTGCCGCAGGGATCGGTACTGGGGCCTCAACTATTTACCATTTATATAGATGATCTGGAGGAGGGGACGGAGTGTAGGTAACAAAGTTTGCAGACGACACAAAGATAAGTGGAAAAGTGAATTGTGTGGAGGGCGTAGAAGGTCTGCAAAGAGATTTGGACAGGCTGAGTGAGTGGGCGAGGATCTGGCAGATGGAGTATAACGTTAATAAATGCGAGGTTATTCACTTTGGGAGAAATAATAGCAAATTGGATTATTATCTAAATGGAAAGAAATTACAACATGCTGCTGTGCAGAGGGACCTGGGGGTCCTTGTGCATGAGACGCAAAAACCCAGTCTGCAGGTGCAACAGGTGATCAAGAAGGCAAATGGGATGTTGGCCTATATCGCAAGGGGGATAGAATATAAAAGCAGAGATGTCTTGCTGCATCTGTACAGGGTATTGGTGAGGCCGCAGCTGGAATACTGTGTGCAGTATTGGTCCCCTTATTTGCGGAAGGATATATTGGCCTTAACATAGAAAGTAACATAGAAACCCTACAGTGCAGAAGGAGGCCATTCGGCCCATTGAGTCTGCACCGACCACAATCCCACCCAGGCCCTACCCCCACATATTTTACCCGCTAATCCACGCATCCCAGGACTCTAAGGGACAATTTTTAACCTGGCCAATCAACCTAACCCGCACATCTTTGGACTGTGGGAGGAAACCGGAGCACCCGGAGAAAACCCACGCAAACACGAGGAGAATGTGCAAACTCCACACAGACAGTGACCCGAGCCGGGAATCGAACCCGGGACCCTGGAGCTGTGAAGCAGCAGTGCTAACCACTGTGCTACCGTGCCGCCTTGGAGGGAGTGCAGAGAAGGTTCACCAGGTTGATACCAGAGATGAAGGGTGTTGACTATGAGGAGAGACTGAGCAGATTGGGTTTGTATTCGCTGGAATTTAGAAGGCTGAGGGGGGATCTTATAGAGACCTATAAGATAATGAAGGGGCTGGATAGGGTAGAGATGGAGAGATTCTTTCCATTTAGAAAGGAAACTAGAACTAGAGGGCACAGCCTCAAAGTAAAGGGGGGTCAGTTTAGGACAGAATTGAGGAGGAACTTCTCTCAGAGGTTGGTGAATCTCTGGAATTCTCTGCCCACTGAAGTGGTGGAGGCTACTTCTTGAATATGTTTAAATCACGGATAGATGGATTCCTGATCGGTAAGGGAATTAGGGGTTATAGGGATCAGGCGGGTAAGTGGAACTGATCCACGTCAGATCAGCCATGATCTTTTTGAATGGCGGGGCAGGCTCGAGGGGCTAGATGGCCTACTCCTGCTCCTATTTCTTATGTTCTTATGTTTAACAACAATAAAAACCTTTAAAAAACTGTCAAATTCTATGTCTTTGGCATCCAACGCAAAGCACTCATCAAATTCATTTGGAGTCACTTTGGCCATGGAATCGTCATTAAGGATCCTCCTCTGGGTCAGGTTTGGCACTTTTAGTTTCGGAATCATCTCCCCATAACAAATCATTTTCATCTCCATCCATTGAATTCAATGTTTTGCAGGTTTTAATGAACTGATGACAATTGGTGACAGTGGTTAGCACTGCTCACTCAGCTCCAGGGACCCGGGTTCAATTATGGCCTTGGATGACTGTCGCGTACAGTTTGTACGTTGTCCCAGTGTCTGCGTGGGTTTCCTTTGGGTGCTCCGGTTTCTCTCACACTGCAAACATGTGCAGGCTAGGTTGAATGACCATGTTAAATTGCCCTTTGGTGTCAGGGGGATTAGCAAGGTAAATACATGGGATTACGGGGATAGGGCCTGTGTGGTCGGTGCAGGCTCAATGGGCCAAATGGCCTCCTTCTGCACTGCAGGGATTCTTATCAATAGCATTCCACAATAGCAAAACCTCATAAAACATCAAGTGGGGCAGCACACGCATATCCACTGTTTTGGAAGATGTTTCCCTCCATCAACCATCCATCTATTTCATTTGGAAAGATCATATCCTTGTATGTCTTGTTGAAGCACACATCCAATGGTTGAACTATGGATTCAAACCTCCTAGCATACCTACAATTTGGGTATTATTTCTATGCAGCTGTCTCTTGACTTAATCAGTTATTTGGGACCTGAACACATCCACATTAATAATCCGAGTTCTTTCCATAGTTCACTGTGACACCTATTTTACATATTAACAATCCATAACTTCACTCCATCCCGATCCATCCAAAAATTGTCAAGGCTATCAATGCACAAAATTTCTTGCAGGGAACTTGATTTTCATCATGGTTTTACATTTGAAAACCATCATAGGCTTCCATTTTATTCCATGAGCTATGCAGGTTAGTGCCACTGGGAATCTTGTCGCCCATACCCTAAGGTTTTCAACATTTCCACTCCACAGTTTGGCTGCAGGGAACATCAAAATTCATGGACATTTCATCCATGTTGCCAATGTGACATGATGTGTACTCGTGTTTTTGCCGTTCTCTGAATCACTATGTGGGTCAATTTGGCATCCAGGTTTTTTGGCAGTCTCTTGGCGATCTTGGTCTTCTGCGCAATGCTGGACATTTTCATTCCATAAAAGCATTTACACCAACTAACTATTGCTCTGAAACCTTTGTGGGACTCGGATTTTGATCTGACCCACTTAAGCGAATACATATCCAGGGAAATGGAAGAAGGAAGCTGTCTGAAAGAAAATGCCCAAGATTAATTTCTGGTGACCATGTGGCCATTCTGGTTACTTTCAAGACCAATCCTAATGCATGATTTTCAAGATCAGGTCGGTGGTTGGTCTTTGTTCTGAAGACGCATTTAATTTTGGGCATCTCCTTCTGGACAGCTTCCTTCTTCCATTCTCCCATCAGTTTCTCACTAACACCAAATTCTCATTTTGACAAGTTAGCAAATATTATGACTTTTAGCTTGAAACCAGCATCATACTTCACTCTCTTTGCTGGAGGACCCATTTCTGTTCACTGTGCATTATCTGCTTTGTGTGCATGTGTGCTAAACTCCCATGCACTTTCTTGACAACACTGCCTGTGTCGTCCACTTTATGTCTTGCTAGTGTTGTTAGGGTAAGTTTCTAATTTCCCAATCTGCCTCAGTGTTCTTTTGTCATGTCCAACTCCCTTAAAGGGAGACTTTGGGGTAATTGCTAGGTTCACCTCCCTGGTATTATGCAACTTTTTGCCCTGCAGATGGAAAATTGGCAAATTGTAGCAGCAAGTACAAGAACAAGAAATGTATCAGATTTGTTTAAAAGCAACCTTGCAATTAAATTAAAATAATTTGCTGCATCAAATTCTTTTAAGCTGTTAGTGAGTCAAGGTTTTCAATTGTAAAGAGCAACTTGAATGTGCGTTCTGTGTAGTGCGGCCAATCGTTGTAAGGAAGGAAACAGCTCAAAGAGGTAAGAAGTGGCCCATACGAACGCAAGTACAAGGTAATGGGATGGATCATAGAAATCATAGAAACCCTACAGTGCAGAAGGAGGCCATTCGGCCCATCGAGTCTGCACCGACCACAATCCCACCCAGGCCCTACCCCCACATATTTACCCGCTAATCCCTCTAACCTATGCATCTCAGGACTCTAAGGAGCAATTTTTAACCTGGCCAATCAACCTAACCCACACATCTTTGGACTGTGGGAGGAAACCGGAGCACCCAGAGGAAACCCACGCAGACACGAGGAGAATGTGCAAACTCCATGTGGGATGGGGTGGCAAGTGAACAGGAAAAAACAAGCTGTACATGCAGATCAAACCCTATATCTTTTAAAAAACACAGCAGGAGATAAAATGTATGGCTGTCTGCTTAAAACATTAACTTGGCTGCATTCTGGATATATGTTGACAGGCCTAGGTTCCTAAAGCTGTAATTTTCAAGTTAGCAGTTGCCTCCTCCTCTTCCTCAGGGCTAATGTTGGGAAAGATGACCTTTTTTGATTCAATGAAGCAACTATTCACATCAGAATAGACAGGACATAAACAGCATCCATTCTTCTACTTACTTTTAATATAAAATAATCTCTTGGGACTGAGTTTTTTCTTAACGTATAAGGTCCTGAGTTGATAGAACACACACAGTAATGGCAATGACCAACCGCAGAAGTGAATGGATGTTTTGACTTCAAACTATGGCAATGGCTATAGTATGGCCTCGTATAAATACTTCCTGGAATGGACTGAAGTTAGAATCGTAGAATCCCTACAGTGCAGAAAGAGGCCATTTGGCCCATCGAACTTGCACCGACAGTAATCCCACCCAGGCTCTATCCCTGTAACCTCACGTATTTACCCTGACACTAAGAGACAATTTAGCATGGCCAATCAACCTAACTTGCACATTTTTGGAATGCGGGAGGAAACCGGAGCACTGGGAGCAAACCCACGCAGACATGGGGAGAAGGTACAAAATCCACACAGAGTGACCCGAGACCGGAATTGAACCCGGGTCCCTGGCGCTGTGAGGCAGCGTGCTAACCACTGTGTCACCGATCCTAATTAGAACATAATATAAGAAATAGGAGCAGGAGTAGGCCATCTAGCCCCTCTAGCCTGCCCCGCCATTCAATAAGATCATGGCTGATCTGAAGTGGATCAGTTCCACTTACCCGCCTGATCCCCATAACCCCTAATTCCCTTGCCGATCAGGAATCCATCTATCCATGATTTAAACATATTCAACGAGGTAGCCTCCACCACTTCAGTGGGCAGAGAATTCCAGAGATTCACCACCCTCTGAGAGAAGAAGTTTCTCCTCAACTCTGTCCTAAACTGACCCCCCTTTATTTTGAGGCTGTGCCCTCGAGTTCTAGTTTCCTTTCAAAGTGGAAAGAATCTCTCCATCTCTACCCTATCCAGCCCCTTCATTATCTTATAGGTCTCTATAAGATCCCCCCTCAGCCTTCTAAATTCCAACGAGTACAAACCCAATCTGCTCAGTCTCTCCTCATAATCAACACCCCTCATCTCTGGTATCAACCTGGTGAACCTTCGCTGCACTCCCTCCAAGGCCAATATATCCTTCCGCAAATAAGGGGACCAATACTGCACACAGTATTCCAGCTGCGGCCTCACCAATGCCCTGTACAGATGCAGCAAGACATCTCTGCTTTTATATTCTATCCCCCTTGCGATATAGGCCAACATCCCATTTGCCTTCTTGATCACCTGTTGCACCTGCAGACTGGGTTTTTGCGTCTCATGCACAAGGACCCCCAGGTCCCTCTGCACAGCAGCAGGTTGTAATTTCTTTCCATTTAAACAACATCTTAATTTTTGTCAATTGCTTTCCAAGTTCAATATCTATACTTCTGAAATATTTGTATACAATGCAACTTGTTTGCCTATATGTCACTAAAGTTTGGCAGGGCCATAACCTTCATCTGGGCATACTCAAGCAACCAAAGTTGACCAAGACGTTTGGTGTGTTAAGGACACAATGACAAAGAATGTCTATTGTTTGCTGAGCAGGGATTCAATTGGTCAAATTGTCTTACTAAATCCTCTTTGGTGAGGGGTTAGTAGTGCTCCCTTGGTCAGTAGCAGGGTGAGGGGGGGGGGGCACCATTTCATTTTTTTAGGGGAGGGGGTCTCAGCACAATGGGGCTGGCCGGCAGTTAGTCCGCTATGAATAAATTAGCATCTATCAGGTGGGAGAATCCCAGCTGATAGATGCGGCTAGCGCCAGCGGGAAACACTCTGGGTTTCCTGCTGGTGTGGGCACTGAGTCTCAATTCGGCAGAATTGCCCCCTCGGTCGGATGACAAGTTGTACAATATAACCAAGTCTGAAAGCAAAATAAAAAACACATCACTTCCTGATCTGAACTCTTCTGCACTGATGTTGCTGCGCGGGTAGCCCACACGGAAACCCAGCTACAAGGCCTCATGGATTGCCTCTTCTATACTTGTAACTTGCTCCCACTGACTATGAGGGCTATAAAGTATAAGACAATCAGTAAAAACTTAAATGGGAATTCAGAAGAAATGTCTTTACCCAGAGAGAGATTCAAATGTAGAATTAGCTACCATATGGACTGCGGATGTTTCCATGCTGTAAATACAGATGGGTGGGATTTTGCAATTGGCAGCAAAGGGCACTCATTGCTGAACATGACGAAATCTAGAGATTACTCTGGCAAAAACATTAGCTCTGCCACCGTGCAGTGGTACTGCAACTCACTGCAGCGTTTTTACTGGGCTTTGACACTATAGAGCTGCAACCACTGCACCAGGCCGTCCAAGTAGCTCACCATGTTAAAGATTTTCACAAACAGGAAACTAAAAGCACCAAAAATAAATTTGCTTTTAAACAATTGGGCAAATTAAACATTGTGAAGCATACATGGGGAAGCTAAAATATTGGGAAAACGAGGCCTACAAAATATCACTTTAAAAATCTACTAATGATCACTTGTCAGCTCTTCATTATTATAAAATTATTCTTAAAGTTCATGTTGTCTAAACTAGTCGTGTTGCCATTAAAAACCCAGTTATACCTGCTTGAACAAGATGTAACTTTTTAAAGGGGTTTCAGATGGGCTGGGGAAGATGGTATTTCCACGGATTGCCGGTTCTGGAGGGATCCACAGGGCAGCCTGAGTCCTAAGCAACAGACCCCAATTTCAGGATTTCCATGCTAATTTGCATGTGCCCAAGTAGCAACTAGTTTCAGGGAGATAATGACAGTGAACACCAATAATTCACTGAAAATTACCTCCCAGCCTTCCCCCCTCTTCAGCAAAACCTTGCCTATTGTAAACTAACTGCCACAGAACAATCTCAATGCTACTGAAGCCATAACATCTACAAAATAAGCAGCAGTACTATTGATATCCATATCAGCTTTCTTCTGTACTATATTTCAGTACCTTAATAGCACATGCAAACTGTGTCTATGGTGTCTGACAGCTTTACAGGTTTACTACAGGGTGTTATCGGTTACAGAGTTAACTTCATTTGTGGTGTTATATTGAACCAAGATCAAACCCACATACTTACAAAAGTGTGTCACTATAAACCACTAAAATAGATCCCCAGGATTTCAGTAAGCGATGATTTTATAGCAAAACGTATCTACAACGGTTGACATTTTATACCAGGCTAATGTGATCTTCGTACTGTAGCACATCTTAACTTGTATTTTGGAGTCAATGCTACTGGAGAAATGCAATAATTATCTTGCATCTTTGCTGCACCTTAGCGACATAATTGCTTTTGTGGTATTAACGTGAACAGTACATTGAAGGATGAGTTATTTCAGAAGGGACTTGGTCATAGTATAGTGACTGCTATGCTATATTGTGGGTTATAAATTTATAGCAAAAACAATTACACGGAAACTTACAACCAATTGAATTTTCCAATGAAAAAGCATAATTGCTTTAATGTCTGATATAAAATATAGCATGAGGACCTTATACATTTATAGCAACATTTGTAAGCCAATGCATCATTCAAATTGTATCGTATTAATCACTTTTAGTCACGTAATCTTTCATATTAATGAATGTAAGCTGGTTGTGGTGGAATCATGTGGGAAGAGTTTGTTGCGTGGTGTTAAGATGGAGCTACAGAGAAGAGTTTTTGACTGAAGATATCACAGAGGCTCATATTGAACTTATATAAATAAAGAGTTTTAACTAAACAGAAATGGACATGAGGGCATGTCCCTGAGGGGGTTGTTTGCCACAGACACTTTTGGGGGAATTTTTCTGTCCTGCCACTATGGGAATCATGACGGGTGAGGTGGGGGGGACACTATGCAAAGTTCCGTTGACCACGGGCGGGATTTTCCGGTTTTGTGATGAGTGCGGCTGGAAAATCCCGCCCTTTGTCTACAGAAGCTGAATGAGCCAATGTCCCCAATGTTTGAGGTGGCAGCTGCCGATCTGAACAAGGAGAGAGAAAAGGAGAAGGGCATGCGAAGGTTTTCATTTGTGTTTTTCAATGGCTGCAGTTACCTGGGCTTGATCCTGGAGGGACAACACCCCTATCTAGTAGCCGCAGCTGTAACCTGGTGACATTATGGGTGTGGGGTGGGGGAGTAGTCCCTTGAGTCAACAAGCATAGCCCCCATCCTATCTCTCAAGTTTGTTGTGGTCTATCTGGTTTAGGATCACACCAGAGAGTGTCCTTTGATCGCATTGATATTGGTATATTTAAAAAAAAATACTGACCAACTTGAACCAATCACAAAAGTTTTATTAAAGAAAATATATTAGAATTTCAATGAAATAGACACATGATTTACAGATAGATAAAACTCCACTCCACAATAAAATGTCCATGCTAGCACAGCACTCACTAACTGTTCAGCTGGACTGCCAGATTTTCCAGACACTTCAATAGGTAAATATTCAGCGGACCTTCAAGGTTACCTAGAAAATAATTCATATATATATAAGAAGCAAAATCAGTTGTCATACAAATACCCAGCTTGTGCTAACAACTCGTGCTCAACTTCCAAATGATCAATAATCTCAAAATTGGATTTCTGTATATATCACAATTTCGAACAGTGTGAAGCAAAAATGTACAGGAAGAGTAACTGATAAATCACTGAGCATTGACTTCCAAAAAGATCCAGTGTTCAACTGTGATGAATAGGAGTTTGTCACAATTCGCACCACAAAGTCTATATATTCTTTTGATGAGATACGACTGGTCACTTGAAATTTGTGATATGAATGTAGGTGTCCTGGGTTGAGCTGGAATTAACAATCTATAGGCTGCTTTAGAAACTGCAGCATAAGGAAAATAACCCACTGAGCATGTAGTCACATAATCAAGTCTATTCAATCTGAATGCTTGTTCGTTTGCTGCCTCGCGTTGCTGCTGACAAGACTTGGAGTCGAACCTTACAACATCCACAGAGACTGTTAAACTACACTGATTTATGTAAACACAGTTTGACTGCCGTTGTGCTGGGAACAGATAAGGAACCGGAACTCAAATTATCTGGTTATTTTTTGGGATGAGGTTCCACAATTTCTCTCCGGATAGGCTGATTAACAGCTCCATTTTTGGAGAGGAGCAGATCTTGTAACTCTCCCATGTTGCTGATTCATCCTGTACTACGTAGAGATGGTATGTTGCCACTTCATGGCCATATGAACTCCCATATTCACACAGAGAGAGCTACACAGCAAAGGTCCTCCACTTCAGGTTCAGTATTAGCAAGGTTAGCAAAGCACCATGTCTTTTGTTGCCTTCCGGAACCCAGAAGTTCAAAGTCTCATAAAAATAGTAGACACTACTACTGCATTATTTCTGCCACTCCTTACTTGTTGCCTTTCAATACATCTGCTTTGCAGTTGTAGCCTAAACCATGAGAACATCAAGGTTTATTGGCAACAATGACTCATTAAATAGTTGCTTGTACTGACTTGTCATAACCCAAAGAAGGAAATTAACTTTTTACTTATTTCTAAGAAAGGTGCCTCCTGAAATATTGGTATGCTTTTCTTCATCACTAATATAAATTTTAGGTACCCAAGTTCAAAAACAATGTACAAATACGAATGCTCAGTGGATAAGTAGCCTTGATTATAAAAAAGCTGCCAAATATTTCATTTAATTTTGTCTTTTGACAGGTGTTCAATTTGTTTTCTTGATGAGGCTCATTGTTTGATGGGAATATAAATGTAGGAGTTCTAAAATAGCAATTGCTGTTTTTACGGTATCTCTCGGACCATCCTCTGGGAAGTTTAATTGAAAGCCAAACTCCTACATCTAGTAACCTGGCAGGAGCTGGCAGTTAAACTCAAATTCTAAATTACGCACTTCAAAAAATTAAACATGCAAAATTCATCAATTCTTGATAAAGTTTGAAAAAATAAACCATTTCTTTGCTGGATGTACAGCATGTAAATATTATATTCGCTTCAGTACTTACACTTTTTGATTGATGGGTAAGTTTCATCCACTCTCCTCTTGATTGATGGGTTTTTCAGAGTAACTTTGGCCTGGAAGCAATATTTACCTCAGATTGATAATGTGCAAATCAATATGATGCTTAACATTATTTTTACAGCAAGAATATAAACTAGGACAACAATGCCGAAGCAAAAATAATCTCAACAAGGTTACTTAATTATAGGAGAGGAACAAAAGAATGTGGCTTATTCTGAGTGCTAGAAAAACGCTTTCCATTATTTGTTTAACAAGTTGCTGAGTGTGCTAATTTGTGGGGGAAATGTAAAAATAGGCTTAAATATTTCACAATACAAAATGAAATTTGTGACCTTGGCTTATTTATCTCATGTGGCTTTTCTTACATACCTAACTAAAATTGGTATTTCTCTTCCTATATCTATCTATTCGGTTCTTTCTCATTCCTCAATGTTTTTAATGCATTCCCTAAATTTGACTTCCACATTTGAGCCAGATTTTTAAAAAAACTATTTTTGGGGTCCTGGACCAGAATCCCAAGTTATATTATGAAGCCAGACCAGATCCAAACAATTTTTCTATTTTGGCGTAAATGTGAAGAAAGGATGCTTTGCTTCAGGAGTAAGTTCACTGAAACATTAGGGATCTTTTATCAAAATAAGCTTGATTCGTAACAGTTTATATGTAACTAACAAAATGAAACAGTTTGAGTCTTACCAGTTGAACAATCTTTAGAAAATGAAAGGAAACAACTCTAATTTCTAACTTATCACTATTTCAATTCCAAATGAGCAACATTCCTCTTCAACTCAAATACCCTTTAAATACAATTAGCAAGCTCAGGCATACTTGCTATAAATTGGGTTAACACCCTTGAAGCTTTCAGAGAGATTTTAGTTTCCAGAGCAGCTTGCAGGTTTCTGTCTTTCAACCACCCCAGCCAGAAAACTGAATAGAAAGCTGTTTCTCTCTGCTACATACATGGTTCCTTCCATTAACCACTTATCACATGATCCTGCATATCTAATCAAAACCCCTAGGGGAAATCTTCATCTTTAAACTAAAATCTAATAGTTCACTCCCAAGTAAACACTATGTAGCTAAAATGAGTAATTATCCAACTCTCCCAGCATCTGAGTTGTAGGTTTTCCAGACACACTGACTGGAGAACAGAAACATAAAATATATCAATAGCACACTATCATCACACTATATGATGCATTGTAAATCTGTTTTGCCTCCTAGCCAATCTTAAATATTGCTATCATATGTTCTTTTATGGATGTGATCAATTTCAATACCTTGCATTTGTTAAAACGGTGGGTAAACACAGCACATAGTAGCCAGTAGGTACTGGGTCATATGCCACGATGAGTATTGGGGAATATTATGCTTGCATATTTATAAATAATAGAAAATTAATAATTAAGCAACTAATTTTCCACTCCATTAGTTTGAATGAAGTTGTCAATTTGTTTAAAAATACATTGAGAAAATTATAAAACTAATGCATGTATTGTGACAAAATCTCCCTTAAAACAAACAGGCATAGATGACGGCATATGCAAAGTAATTCTTAGTAAATATACATTTATGCGAGAGAAAGAGGAGATTTTCCAGCAAATGAAACTTGCGTTACGATTAACCAGTGTGCGAATTGACAAAATGGGACTGGACAGCTATCCAAATCCTCCATTTGCTGCTGATGTTTGTTGTTGATGGGAGAATTGCTAACATGGTGCCACAATTTATTACATTGGCTGAATGACCCTTTGACCTCCAACTTCTTCAAAAGGCACATTTCTCATTCAGAAGGGGTGCAAGATTCTCAGGTATTACACATAGGTGAAAATCTAACAGTTTTGCAACACAAAGGTGTAGATTTCAGAGCAGCTGATACAAAAAATCCACTTGGTACCTCCTGTCTACAGGGTATACGTAAAGGGCATGCCGTCAGTTGAAGTTATCAGCGTGTAACACTCATATACATGGGACCATGTCATCCAGAAATAATTCTGACAGTGTAAATTTCTGTGTTATTTATCTATCAGCTCATTCCACCCGTCTCATATCCCTGAACTATGTGAAATAAATGGCTATTTGAGTTTAAACCTGTTCTGTGATACAGCTGTTTCCTTTGGCATTAATATAATGGAGAAAATGAACAATCATGGATAGGCATTAACTGAAAAAAAAATTGTTATAGGTGCACTTTTCAGTCAGGAGATGCATTACAAGCAAGATTGGATTCAAGCTGAAACTCTGATATCACAATGCAGATAGTTCAATGGTACACTCACCTTTTGGTAGTTATGAAGTAAAGCCCAAAGTGCTGAGGCACCTATAGTCTGAACTACAGGATTGTCATTCTCTAGACAAGCAGCAAATATTGACACAGTTTTATCTGAGGGCAAAACAGGAAACATCAAGAACACAGTGAACACCATTTCTCTCACAGATGTTTGACTCAGAAGCAATAATAGTAATATCAGTTTCCACACAGACTTGGAAGTGGCAATAGTAAGGAAGATTTGCAATTACTTTAAAATGTGCAGGGAATCTGTAATTGTTCCAAAAATGTTTGAAAACTCTTTCTTCAGAGGTTGTATCAATTGTAAAGGGATCAATTATAACTCTCGGATAATAAAAAATACCGGTCCATGTGACCTAGTGACGTTTGACCTTTGGAAACAGTACTAACAGAAAGAAATTTAAAATACAGAGGCCATGTAGCCGACACAAGAACAGAAATATGAAGAGGAGAGAGGAACTAAGAGGTTTCCAGAAAGAAGTGTGTCATTACGTGGAAGATCGCACAAGTGGAGCCCTGTTTACACAGATGCTGCTGCCCACAGAGAATTGGCTAAGTCCCTGAAGGGAAGGGACTGGAATTCTGCTTGAAAGAGCTGTGCAGCTGAAACTGGGACCATCCAGATAGAGTGGACCACCTATTACCTCCATGAGATAGTTTTTGCTGTGTCTGCTATTTCAGGTGCAACTTATAATTCATACTGACAATGATTTGCCCGTTAATTCATGTTTAACTTGTGTTGATTCTGATCCATGTTAAAATTACAGTAAGTAAAATCTTATCCGATACTTTTTTCATTTGGGGTTGGTTATTTTGGTATACTGATCCCTATGGAGATTGTAACAGTGTCTTCCTGATTTATGGCCGCTGACTGGAAACTACTAGAGTCAACATAAGCATTTTTGATACATTTGTAGATGTTTTTGTCTATGTACTGGAACAGTTTAGCTAGAAGTGGGGTTAGTTCCGGAGCAAAAATCTTCAACAATACACAGCTGGGATGGTGTTGGGATCCATTGCCTTTGTTCTATCTAGTGCACATAGCTGTTCCTTGATATCTTGCACAGTAAACAAATTGGCTAAGACACATCAGTATTGAGGGGACCTCAGGAGGGGACTGAGATAGATCGATCATTTGATACTTCTGGTCGAAGATGGTAACAAACACTTAAACCTTAACTTTTGCACTGGTGAGCAGGTCGCCCTACATTGAAGATGTGGTAGTTCTTGAAGCCTCCTCCCCCTGTTAGTTATAAAATTACCCATCACATTTCATGACTCGAAATGGCAGGATTGCAGAGCTTAGATCTGATCCCTTGGTTGTGGGATTGTTAGTGATGTCCATAGCACATTTCCACTGTTCAGTATGTATGTAGTCTAGTGTTCTATCTTCACCAGGTTGGCATCTCATTTTTAGGCTATGGTTAGCGCTACTCCTGGGATGTTCTTTTATACTGTGTTTTAAACCAGGGTAGATCTGATCACTTGAAGATAATGGTAGAGTGAGAGATATGCTGGGCCATGAGGTTAGAGATTGTGGTTGAAAGCAATTCTTGCTGCTGCTACTGGCTGTATCATGGGTGCCCAGTTTTGAGCTGTGGGATCTGTTGTAAATCTATCCTATTTAACACAGTGGTAATCCCACATAAGATAGAGCAATAAAATTTTTAATTCACAATTATTAGCATCTTAATCTCTGAAATGTAAAACACACAAAAGGTTGAAGGCAACCAAATATAGTCAGCTGTCAGTAACCATAAAAATATTATTAAAAATCAAAAGCAAAATACTATGGATTCTGAGCAATACACAGGAGGTCAGCGTAGAGAGAAACAGAGTTAAGAGTTCTGATATTTCAGAGGAAGCAGAGAGGATGAAAAGCCAGCAAAGCTAGGGATGTTAGTCTTGTCAAATTTAAAGGCAGATCATAGAAACCCTACAGTGCAGAAACAGGCCATTCGGCCCATCGAGTCTGCACCGACCACAATCCCACCCAGGCCCTACCCCCATATCCCGACACATTTACCCGCTAATCCCTCTAACCTACACATCTCAGGACACTAAGGGGCAATTTTAGCATGGCCAATCAACCTAACCCGCACATCTTTGGACTGTGGGAGGAAACCGGAGCACCCGGAGGAAACCCACGCAGACACGAGGAGAATGTGCAAACTCCACACAGACAGTGACCCAAGCCGGGAATCGAACCCAGGTCCCTGGAGCTGTAAAGCAGCAGTGCTAACCACTGTGCTACCGTGCCGCCCTCAACAATCATCAACAATGAGAAGATCAACAACAACCAGGCCCAGATTGCCTAGTTTCCAGATTGTCAGATGCCAGACGTACAACCTAAGATGATAAAAGCAAAGTACTGCAGATGCTGGATGTGTGTAATAAAAACAGAAAATGCTGGAAAAACACTGCAGGTCTGGCAGCATCCATGAAGAGAGAAACAGAGTTAACATTTTGAGTCCATAAGCAGGTGAGAGAGGGCTGGTGGGAAAAAGAACCTAAGGGAAGGTTTGTGATAGGATGGAGGGCAGGGGAGATTGAATGACAAAACTTTTCACGGTGAAAGGCCAAAGGACATGGCAATGGGACAAGACAAAAAAGATGCACCATGAGGAAGTTGTGAATGGCAGCCAAAAACATAGTGATGGAAATGATAAGAGAAACTGGGGGCAAAATAACAACAAAGAAACATGAAGCAAAATGGGGCAGAGGTTATGATCTAAACTTGGTGAACTTAATGTTAGATCCAGAAGGCTGAAATATGCTCAGTTGAAAGAGGAGGTGCTGTTCTTCCAATGTGAGCTTAGCTTCATTGAAACATGGATCCTTGCTGATGGGTTGCCTTCATTCAGAAGCACAGATGCTCAAAAATCTAGCCTGTATCCTTCAAGGTCACTATCCTGTTCACCTCTAAAGATAAATGCTCTAAATAGATCCTCAAGTCAGAGTTTATTTTATATCTGGTATGAGAAGTTTGCACATTGAAGATTTGCAAATGCCTAGCAGAAATAAAAAACTTAACACCTTTCTTTCACACATTGAAATGCGATACCCAACATGTGACAAAAGTTCTTAAAACTAAACAACTATTTAAATAAAAGTCACACTCATAAACCATTACTTTAGCAATAGAACCAAGGCAATAATCAATTAATTTTCAACAGGTTTGAAAACAATTTAGATTTCATCAATTCATTCATAAATCAGTAAAGTAGTGATAATCAAGAAAAAGTGGAAAGTTTAAAGTTACCATTTGCTAGAACTTTTGGCTTATTAGCAGGATTGAAGCAAATATTATGAAGCACGAGCAGGGCAGTAGATTGGTTGTTTTTGTGTTTGTGCTGGGACATTGCTGTCAAAAGCTCCAGACTCCCATTCATCTTCAGAATCATCTGCTGTCCTTCATCTCCAAAAGACATATTCAGCAGTAGCTTCAACCAAAGCATGGCCAAAATACTTAAGGGTTTTCCTGGTGTCTTTGGTAATGGCAGGGCAAGGAAGTTGTTCAAGAAATTGCTCTGCAATAAAGATCGGAAGCACGAAATGAGCAAACGTCCCAATACTGACTTAGAAAGCAAAGCAGCATTGATATTAACAATCACAATGCTGCCTGCTAAGTAGGCGATGAGGAGTTGGTTTTATGGATGTGCCCATTAAGTGTCAACCTTCCAATCCAAAGGCTGAAGAGGAATGTGAGCCATTCAAACAAATAGACTTATCACATTTTTATAGTGAGCTAAAAACTTTCAATTTAAGTACATTTACATGGAACAAATTGATATTCTGTAGTTTTGCATTTCTTACCAAATTAAAACAAGCAATTGTATAAATTACTTCTTGCACTCTCTCAATTGATGACATTTTAGCTGTAAAGGATGCTAAAGAGTTCAGTTGATATCTGCTCTGGTTCAGTCAGCAAGAGCTCCTTGTAAAATTTGGGAACTAGCATTCTTCTTGTACCCGGAAACCACTCCAAATCTGTCAATCATTTTCAAACACCGTACAAGGTAAGCATGTAAGTGCAAAAGATTTTAATATTTTTATCCTTTCAGTCCCTCCTTTTGAGTACCTACCACCGTTGACATCAAAACGATGGTCCGAACCTCTGCTTGTTCCAATGATACATGTCGTCAGGGCTCATTAGTTCCACTAATGCTTTCAGAACCATTTCCTTTCTAAAATTATCACTGACTTGTGTCTAGCATCCTCCTTTGGTACATTTACATTCTCACTTCCGCCATCTTTTGCAAAAACTGACAAAACATTTTATACCTCTCTGTTATTTTATACCATAGATTTGGCAAGACAAATACATCCCTGGCTTTTTATCCTCTCTGCTTCCTCTGAAATATCAGGACTGTTAACTCTCTGGGGGGAATTTTTCTGTCCTGCCCGCTACGGGAATTGTAGCCGGTGGGGGGGGGCAGACTATGCAAAGGTCTGTTGACTTTGGGAGGGATTTTCTGGTTTTGGGGCAAAAGCGTCTGGAAAATCCCACCCTCTTTCTCTCTATGTTGACCTCCTGTGTATTGCTCAGCATCCATAATATTTTGCTTTTGATTTTCATCCTCAAGATTCCTCCTTAATACGTGAGTGGTTTATCTTTATATTTTTTTACATTTATAAAAGCTTTTATATTATCAGATAGCCTTTCTTCATATCCCCTTTTAGCCCTTTAATTTCCTTTTCCACTTCCACAACAATATTTTCTACATTCCACTCAATTTTGATGTTGTTACCCTGACTCTTCTAAATACCTATAACATAAAATGGTAAAGTCACCATAGTCCCAGATGACCACAGGCTGCTCTCCACTTTGAGGGAGAGAGCTGACTGGTGGTGGTTTAACCGAGGATCACCACACCTCAGGTGAGGGGTAAGGTTGAGAAGGAAGATCTTCATGAATAACCTCAGCCGGTATGGGAACTGAACTCGCATTGTTGGCGCCACTCTGCATCACGAAACAGTTGTCCAGCTAACTGAGCTAAGCCAACCCCTATTTATTAGACATTGCAGCTATGAAATACGAGAGCATTTCTGAACATCTGATTCTACTAGATATTTATGCTTTCATTTTAAAAAAATGGAGGTACTTTAAGACTCGCAGAAGAAGCTACTATTTTATAACAGTAACTTTGTTGAATAAGCGTTACTGACCTTCTGCAACACACCTTTACATTCATGGGACATGACCAAGTTGGAGAGGACAGCGAATGCCATTTGTTGAATAGTACTGTTATCGTGTGTCTTCTGCAAGGCCTGCTTCATGATCATATGCACCAGAGAATTACCTGCCAGGCCTCTTTGAGAAGAATGGGACACAAGTGGAGCGCCACTTCCACAGCAGAGGGAAACACATGCTAAAAGATACCAATTTAGAAAAATGGGTAAGATTTCAATCTTCAATTCTGAATAGATTAGATCTGAATATGGCACATAAACAACTAAAATTAAATGTGTTGACTCAATGTACCAACACTGCCGATATTATTTCTCTCTGGAATTAAACTTGGGGTTAAAAAGTAGGGAGAACAATAATGAATTGCATCACAAAATAAAATCATCCTAATAAAGAAATTAATTAGTTTAAAGTTAAAACTTGTAGAATTATCAACACATAATATCAATGCATAACAAAGAGGATGAAACATATAGAAATCCAACAACGTTATAACTTGAGTAGATTCAGGAGCACCCTATCCTTGTTACAAAACAGCTTAATGCTTAATTGTCGTAATACGTACAGCTGGAGTTTGTGGGACTGCTTTTTGTGCCGGCAACATCATGGTAGATAGCAAATTGGAGGTAAGTTGTTGCAATTTTTGGCAACTAATGAACAGTGCCACATTCAGAACCCACTATCCAGATTTTCCAGCTGGCATATTTAGAACACTAAAATAATTTCACATCCTTGTCACCGTAATCATGAAACCAATGAATCACAACCCAAAAACAGTGCGGCAAAGCACTGACAACAAAAATCCAACTTGTTTAGGACTACTGGCCAAATCAAATTTATACCCCGTAGAGGCTAATTTTCTGCAAATGACATTCCACTTTCTGATTTGAATGGCACCAGATAAAATATGGCCGATAAGCTTCCTGGATCTCAGTTATAAACTCTGAGTTGCCATAGAGACGACTACACTAAAGTACCAAATCAAACAGGCTTGACAGAGAATGATTGTGAGAGGTTAAAATATGTTAACCATAAAAGCTTGGCCAGCATTTAGTGCAAGTGTCAGGAGTATGATGGAGTATTCACCACTTGCCCAGATGTTTGCAGTTCCATACGCAGGAACCTCGACACATCCAGACAAAGCCGACAAAATTAGATGCAATTATTGAGGGGAAGAACATGGGATAGTGGTAATGTCACTGGACTCGATGTCCAGAGGCCCAAGCTAATGCTCTGGGATACAAGTTCAAATCTCACCAAAGCAGTTGGTGGAATTTCAATTCAAATAACAAAATCTGGAGTTGAAAGCTCGTCTTAAAGCAAATGGTGTGTTGATGTTCATTGCAAAAGGATTTGAGTACAGGAGCAAGGATATTTTACTGCAGCTGTACAGGGCTTTGGTGAGACCACACCAGGCGTAGTGTGCACAATTTTGGTCTCCTTACCCAAGAAAGGATATACTTGCCATAGAGGGAGTACAGCAAAGATTCACCAGACTGATTCCTGGAAGGCAGGGTTGCCGTATGAGGAACGATTGGGTCAACTGGACCTGTTTTCACTGAAGTCCAGAAAAATGAGTGGGGATCTCATTCAAATGCACAACATTCTGACAGAGCTGGACAGACTGGGATACTGCTTCCTCTGGCTGTGGGGTCTGGAACAAGGGGTCACAGTCTCAGGATACAGGATAGACCACTTAGGACCGAGACGAGGGAAAATGTCTTCACTTGCCAAGCCTCCTTCAAGTGTACTTTCCAAAGCCATCGATCACACAGAAGGACAAAGGCAGCAAATGCAATGGAACACCATCATACCATCATCTGCAAGTTCCCTTCCAAGCCACACACCATCTTGACGTGGAACTTTGTTGTTGCTTTACCATGGCTAGAGGAAAATCTAGGAACTCCCTCCTTAACAGCACCGTGTGCACACCTGCCACCAAACGTACTATAATGGTTCAGCACCATTCATGACTCCTCAGATACTGAAACAGTCCATGTTCAAATGCAACAAGATCTGGACATTATCCAGGCTTGAGCTGACAAGTGGCAAGTAACATTTGCGCCACACAAATGCCAGGCAATGACCACCAATAAGAGATACTCTAACCACCGCCCCATGACATTCAATGGTGTAACCATCACTGAATCCCCCACAGTCAACATCCTTGGGGTCACCATTGACCAGAAACTCAACTGGACTCGCCCCATAAACACAGTGGCTACAAGAGCAGGTCAGAGGCTAGGAATACTGCGGCGAGTAACTCACCTCCTGACTCCCCAAAGCCTGTCCACCATCTACAAGGCGGAAATCAGGAATATGATGGAATACACCCCACTTGCCTGGATGGGTGCAGCTCCAACAACACTGAAGAAGCTCAACACCATCCAGGACAAAGCAGCTTGATTGGCACCACATCAACAAACATGCAATCCCTCCACTACCAACGCTCAGTAGCGGCAGTGTGTTCTATCTACAAGATGCACTGCAGCACTTCACCAAAGATCCTTAGATAGCACTTTCCAAACCCACGACCACTTCCACCTAGAAGGACAAGGGAAGCAGATAAATGGGAACACCACCACCTGCAAGTTTCCCTCCAAGCCACTCACCATCCTGACATGGAAGTATATCGCCGTTCCTTTGCAGTCGCTGGATCAAAATCCTGGAATTCCTTCCCTAATGGCATTGTGGGTCAACCCACAGAACATGGACTGCAGCGATTCAAGAAGGAAACTCACCACCACCTTCTCAAGAGCAACTGGGGATGGGCAATAAATGCTGGCCAGCCAGCGACGCTCATGTCCCACAAATGAATTTAAAAAAGATGGCTCACCACCAACATTTCAATGGCGATTATGGACAGACAACAAATTCTGGTCTAGCCAACACTCCTTCCATGAAATAAAAGAAATTGGACTCCAATTGAAAGGAATAACCAACTTAGAATACCATTGCAGCATTTCATCCATTTTGTGTTTTCTACCTTATTAGAGGATATCATCCATGAAGTAGCCAATGTGTCGACCCATTGAGGACAGGGAATCCTGACCTAACAGTTCCACTTGCTCAACGATTAAGGAAAAAAATGGAACATCTCTAAAATTAGGTATAATACTTGACCATTTGGTGTCATGCTGGCACAGTGGTTAGCACTGCTGCCTCAGCACCAGCAACCTGGATTCAATTCTGATCTTGGGTGACTGTGTTGAGTTTGCACATTCTCCCCATGCCTGCATTAGTTTTCTCCGGATGCTATGGTTTCCTCCCACAGTCCAAAGATGTGCAGGTTGGGTGGATTAGCCATGTAAATGGTCAGGGTCCTGGAGATTGGAATGGGGGAGCGAACCGAGGCGAGATCTCTTTCGGAGAATCGGTGCAGATGTGATGGGCCGAATGGCCTCCTGCTGCACTGTGGAGATTCTGTGATTCTTTCTGTGAAGTACGGGGATTCTGTCCCCATTTATTACCATGATTAAAAAAAAAGAAAAACTGTTGGGTTTATTAGATCTGTTTCAAGTCCTCAGGATGTCTGAAGTATTTCACATTCAATTAAATTATTTTGGAAAGGTAGCCACCATTATATGAGCAAATATGGTGGTGAATTTCTATGCAGCAAGATCATAACAGAAGAAATGAGATTAGAGATCACTTACTTTAGCAGTATTATTCAAAGGAAGACACTGCACTAACTTTGTCTCTGTGAAAAGGTGCTATGAGGTTTTTATGTTTACCTGAAAAAGCATATTGAACCATTGTCTGATCTAAAAGTGGTGTTTGAACCCACAGCTTTGAAACACAGGGAAAGAGTTCTAATATAAATTGTGATTGGCAGTGGTCCCAGCGTTGATCCTTGTGTAACACCTCCTGCCATTCTGAACTACAGTTTATCCCCATTCACAATATTATCCTGGGCATGTAACCAAAAGCTTACAAAGGTTTTCAGGCAATTACAACAACAGCAACTTGCATTTCTATAGCACTTTTAATGGGAGCAAAGCATTACGGGGAGGTGATGGCCTAGTGGTATTAACGCTAGACTATTAACCCAGAAACTCAATTAATGTTCTGTGGAACCGGATTCGAATCCCGCCATGCCAGCTGGTGGAATTTGAATTCAATGAAAAATATCTGGAGTTAAGAATCTACTGATGACCATGAAGCCATTGTCGATTGTCGGAAAAACCCATCTGGTTCACTAACGTCCTTTAGGGAAGGAAATCTGCCGTCCTTACCTGGTCTGGCCTACATGTGATTCCAGATCCATAGCAATGTGATTGATTCTCAACTGCCCTTCAAGGGCAACGAGGAATGGGCAATAAATACTGTAAGAAGTTTAACAACACCAGGTTAAAGTCCAACAGGTTTATTTGGTAGCAAAAGCCACACAAGCTTTCGAGGCTCTGAGCCCCTTCTTCAGGTGAGTGGGAATTCTGTTCACAAACAGAACTTATAAGACACAGACTCAATTTACATGAATAATGGTTGGAATGCGAATACTTACAACTAATCCAGTCTTTAAGAAACAAAACAATGGGAGTGGAGAGAGCATCAAGACAGGCTAAAAAGATGTGTATTGTCTCCAGACAAGACAGCCAGTGAAACTCTGCAGGTCCACGCAACTGTGGGAGTTACAAATAGTGTGACATAAATTCTGATTCTAGGATCGCATGATAAAGACTCAGGAGGAAAAAAGCAGAAATATTTATGTGAAATAGTGTGACATAAACCCAATATCCCGGTTGAGGCCGTCCTTGTGTGTGCGGAACCTGGCTATCAGTTTCTGCTCCGCGACTCTGCGCTGTCGTGTGTCGCGAAGGCCGCCTTGGAGAACGCTTACCCGAATATCAGAGGCCGAATGCCCGTGACCGCTGAAGTGCTCCCCAACAGGAAGAGAACAGTCTTGCCTGGTGATTGTCGAGCGGTGTTCATTCATCCGTTGTCGCAGCGTCTGCATAGTTTCCCCAATGTACCATGCCTCGGGACATCCTTTCTTGCAGCGTATCAGGTAGACAACGTTGGCCGAGTTGCAAGAGTATGTACCGTGTACCTGGTGGATGGTGTTCTCACGTGAGATGATGGCATCTGTGTCGATGATCCGGCACGTCTTGCAGAGGTTGCTGTGGCAGGGTTGTGTGGTGTCTTGGTCACTGTTCTCCTGAAGGCTGGGTAGTTTGCTGCGGACAATGGTCTGTTTGAGGTTGTGCGGTTGTTTGAAGGCAAGAAGTGGGGGTGTGGGGATGGCCTTGGCGAGATGTTCGTCTTCATCAATGACATGTTGAAGGCTCCGGAGGAGATGCCGTAGCTTCTCCGCTCCGGGGAAGTACTGGACAACGAAGGGTACTCTGTCCACTGTGTCCCGTGTTTGTCTTCTGAGGAGGTCGGTGCGGTTTTTCGCTGTGGCGCGTTGGAACTGTTGATCAATGAGTCTAGCGCCATATCCTGTTCTTATGAGGGCATCTTTCAGCGTCTGGAGGTGTCTGTTGCGATCCTCCTCATCCGAGCAGATCCTGTGTATACGGAGGGCTTGTCCGTAGGGGATGGCTTCTTTAACGTGTTTAGGGTGGAAGCTGGAGAAGTGGAGCATCGTGAGGTTATCCGTGGGCTTGCGGTACAGTGAGGTGCTGAGGTGACCGTCCTTAATGGAGATGCGCGTGTCCAAGAATGCAACCGATTCCGGAGAGTAGTCTATGGTGAGCCTGATGGTGGGATGGAACTTGTTGATGTCATCATAGAGTTGTTTCAGTGATTGTTCACCATGAGTCCAAAGGAAGAAAATGTCATCGATGTATCTAGTGTATAGCACCGGTTGAAGGTCCCGTGCGGTGAAGAAGTCTTGTTCGAACCTGTGCATGAAGATGTTGGCATATTGAGGTGCAAATTTGGTCCCCATGGCTGTTCCGTGTGTCTGGATGAAGAACTGGTTGTTGAAGGTGAAGATATTGTGGTCCAGGATGAAGCGGATGAGATGTAAAATTGCATCTGGAAACTGGCAGTTGTTGGCGCTGAGCACTGAGGCCGTTGCAGCAATGCCATCGTCATGGGGGATGCTGGTGTAGAGTGCTGAGACATCCATTGTGACGAGGAGCGCTCCTGGTTCAACTGCTCCATGTGTGCCGAGTTTCTGTAGGAAGTCCGTCGTGTCGCGACAAAAGCTGGGGGTTCTTTGTACAATGGGTTTCAGGATGCCCTCGACATAGCCGGAGAGGTTCTCGCACAGGGTCCCATTGCCCGATACGATGGGACGGCCGGGTGTGTTTGCCTTGTGTATCTTCGGGAGGCAGTAGAGATCTCCAACGCGGGGAGTACGTGGGATGAGAGCACGGAGGGTGTTCTGAAGGTCCGGATCAAAGGTCTTGATCAGAGTGTTGAGTTGACGGGTGTGTTCTTTGGTCGGATCTGCAGGTAACTGTCTGTAGTGTTCCTCGTTGTTGAGTTGTCGGTACACTTCTTTGCAGTAATCCGTTCTGTTCAGTATGACGATGGCCCCTCCTTTGTCTGCTGGTTTGATGACAATGTTGCGGTTGGTCTTGAGAGCGTGGATGGCGTTACGTTGTGCTTGGGTGATGTTCGGGGCTGTCTTGTGAGTGCGGCTGATGAATTTGGTGTTGACGCACCTCCTGACGGCTTGGGCATACATGTCAAGTCGAGGGCAGCGGCCTTCCGGAGGAGTCCAATTCGACTCTTTCCTCTTCGGATGCACTGCGGATCTCTCTGTCGGCTGTTCCAGTTCATTGGCTGTCTCATTGTGTTCGTTGTTGGCCTCTTGGGGTTTGTGGAAGAACTCCCTCAGCCTCATTCGCCTGATGAATTCCTCTGTGTCTGCTGCGAGACTGATGGGGTCTATTTTGGTGGTGGGGCAAAAATTAAGCCCTCGGCTGAGAACTTCGATTTCATCTGGTTGAAGTGTGTAGTCGGACAAGTTGACAATGGACTTCCCTGCAGTGGGACTGTTTCCTACTGTGGTACCGGGGGAGGCTTGGTTGCTGCTGGTGGTGATGCCGAGTTTCTCAAGTTTCCTGTTCTTGGTGTGCATGTAGATGGTGTAGTTCCTTTGTCTCGTCTGCTTGGCAGAGTTTCGCAGCTGGTCTGCGTCCTGAGCGCAAGTTGAGAATATGGATTCGATAAATACTGGCCAGCCAGTGACACCCACATTACACAAATTAATAAAAAATAAAATTCCAAGATGTTTATAAGGATACCAACACGTACCAACGGTGTCATATTTTGAAAAGCTTTTAAAGGGGTTCCATGAGTATAGCTTTGAGAGAGAATACTCCAGAAAATATGCTGCCTATATGTTGACATGGAAGCAGAGAATTCAAAAAAGGTTTCTTTACCCATAGAGTGGCAAAAATGTGGAAGTCACTTCCACAGGGAAAGGGAAGTAAATCATATAGATACATTTCAGGAGAAGCTAAACAAGGATACAAATCTAAATACAAAACATGTTGCCTAATTCCTCAATCTAAATGCTAAATTCTTATGTAAATAAATTTTCCATCCATTGTTTATTTTCCTTTTGTATTTCTTACTACTGCAGGAGCTGCACTAGTTTCAACTATCCCTTGGGATTTCAAAATGGACTTAAGGATTTAAATGGTTTTGAACATTCAAAAATAGTATGTGAATCCCTGCATTTGAGCAATTGCCTTCCGCCTGCTAGGCGTGGCCATCTATCATGCCTGAATATTTTGTGTTTGCTTTTAAGGGCTTCAACTAGCTTACAAAACTGTCCAAGAACCACTGACTAGGTTTTTTTTAAAAAGTAAGTCAGTGCAAGACAAGAGAAAAGAATCCTGGGCAGATACAGAAACCAGTGAATACATCATTTACAACTATTCTAAGAACTGAAAAATCCCCACAATAATTGGAAGTGCGGTGAGTTAACAGTGGGAATAAGAACCAAGTCAGTTTATGGGCCATGCCGAACTGAATAAGTTCATTGTACAGAAACGTTCTGATGTTGTGAAAGGTGCTATAATAAACACAACTTTTGCATATTTCTGCAATTTTACTTTTACAAAGAAGACTTTTAACAAAAAGCAGATTTTGAAAGCTTGAAAATAAAATGACAAAGTCATTTGTTGTGAGGGAAGAAAAGCATTTTGAAAAGAGTTGGGTTATTTTTGTATTTCATTCAGAATTTTGATTAGCTGCCTGTAATATTGGCTCGTCATGATACGTGTGCTGTTTGTACAGTTCGGTTAATTAAAAACTTTCAATTGCTTCAGATATAATTATATGCTAAACTAACAGACACAGGCCTCATTCGACCATTACATTGAACCAAACCGCATCCCATCCATTCCTAATTAGAGGATAGAATTGTCATAGCTGTCCAGTTTTATAAGTTGACACAGCAAATTTGATTCATACTTTTTAACCTGAAGATACTACATCTTCACTCAGAGGGTGGGGGGTGAGTGGAATCGGCTGCCGTCAGTGGTGGTGGAGGCAAACTCGATAGGGTCTTTTAAGAGACTTCTGGATGAGTACATGGGACCTAATAGGATTGAGGGTTATAGGTAAGCCTATATATAAGCCTAGGTAGGTAGGGACAAGACCGGCGCAACATGTGGGCCAAAGGGCCTGTTTGTGCTGTATTTTTTCTACGTTCTATGTTCTATCTTAGTCCAGTTTTGTTTAGTGTAACATACATTGGATTTTCCAAGTTTTAAAATCTCTCCTTTAACTTAGGGTGAAAGAGAATGTTCTGGAAAGGGAGATGGTGATTATATTAAACAATCTGCCCCAAGGCAAGCCCATGGGACCTGGTTATTATTGGGAAAGAAACCCAATCCAAAAGTAATAAAAATCTCAATTGACACTTTTCATACCTTGACAAAAAGGTAGCTGCTTTCTGAAATGGAGGGAGGCGGCGAGGGGGGGAGGCGGCGAGCGACAGCGAGGGAGAGTACTTGAGAGAGCTCGCGGGAGCGAAAAAGAGCAAGAACGAGAGCGCGCGAGCGAGAGAGGGAGCGCGAGCGAGGGCGAGCGAGAGAGCGAGGGCGAGCGAGAGAGGGAGCGCGAGCGAGAGAGGGAGCGCGAGCGAGAGAGGGAGCGCGAGCGAGAGAGGGAGCGCGAGCGAGAGAGGGAGCGCGAGCGAGAGAGGGAGCGCGAGAGGGAGCGCGAGCGAGAGAGGGAGCGCGAGCGAGAGAGGGAGCGCGAGCGAGAGAGGGAGCGCGAGCGAGAGAGGGAGCGCGAGCGAGAGAGGGAGCGCGAGCGAGAGAGGGAGCGCGAGCGAGAGAGGGAGCGCGAGCGAGAGAGCACGTGAGAGAGAGCGAGAGAGAGAGCGAGAGAGAGAGCGAGAGAGAGAGCGAGAGAGAGCGAGAGAGCACGTGAGAGAGAGCGAGAGAGAACGAGTGAGAGAGCAAGCGAGCGAGAGAGAGAGAGCGAGAGAGAGAGCGAGAGAGAGAGAGCGAGAGAGAGAGAGCGAGAGAGAGAGAGCGAGAGAGAGAGCGAGAGAGAGAGCGAGAGAGAGAGCGAGAGAGAGAGCGAGAGAGAGAGCGAGAGAGAGAGAGCGAGAGCGAGAGAGCGAGAGAGAGAGAGAGCGAGAGAGAGAGCGAGAGAGCGAGCGAGAGAGCGAGCGAGAGAGAGAGCGAGAGAGAGAGCGAGAGAGAGAGCGAGAGCGAGAGCGAGAGAGAGAGCGAGAGCGAGAGCGAGAGAGAGAGCGAGAGAGAGAGCGAGAGAGAGAGCGAGAGAGAGAGCGAGAGAGAGAGCGAGAGAGAGCGAGAGAGAGAGCGAGAGAGAGAGCGAGAGAGAGAGCGAGAGAGAGAGCGAGAGAGAGAGCGAGAGAGAGAGAGAGAGAGAGCGCGAGCGAGAGAGCGCGAGCGAGAGAGAGCGCGAGAGAGAGAGAGCGCGAGAGAGAGAGCGCGAGAGAGAGAGAGCGCGAGAGAGAGAGAGCGCGAGGGAGAGAGAGCGCGAGAGAGAGAGAGCGCGAGAGAGAGAGAGCGCGAGAGAGAGAGAGAGAGCGCGAGAGAGAGAGAGCGCGAGAGAGAGAGCGCGAGAGAGAGAGAGCGCGAGAGAGAGGGAGCGCGAGAGAGAGAGAGCGCGAGAGAGAGAGAGCGCGAGAGAGAGAGAACGCGAGAGAGAGAGAGCACGAGAGGGAGAGAGCACGAGAGAGAGAGAGCACGAGAGAGAGAGAGCACGAGACGGAGCGTGAGAGCGAGGCAGAGAGCAAGGCAGAGAGCGAAGCAGAGAGCGCGAGCGGGCGAGCGAGGGCGGGCGGGCGAGCGAGGGCGGGCGGGCGAGCGAGGGCGGGCGGGCGAGCGAGGGCGGGCGGGCGAGCGAGGGCGGGCGGGCGGGCGAGCGAGGGCGGGCGGGCGAGCGAGGGCGGGCGGGCGAGCGAGGGCGGGCGGGCGAGCGAGGGCGGGAGGGCGAGCGAGGGCGGGCGGGCGAGCAAGGGCGGGCGAGCAAGGGCGGGCGGGCGAGCGAGGGCGGGCGGGCGAGCGAGGGCGGGCGGGCGAGCGAGGGCGGGCGGGCGAGCGAGGGCGGGCGGGCGAGCGAGGGCGGGCGGGCGAGCGAGGGCGGGCGGGCGAGCGAGGGCGGGCGAGCGAGGGCGGGCGAGCGAGGGCGGGCGGGCGGGCGAGCGAGGGCGGGCGGGCGAGCGAGGGCGGGCGAGCGAGGGCGGGCGGGCGAGCGAGGGCGGGCGGGCGAGCGAGGGCGGGCGGGCGAGCGAGGGCGGGCGGGCGAGCGAGGGCGGGCGGGCGAGCGAGGGCGAGCGAGGGCGGGCGAGCGAGGGCGGGCGGGCGAGCTAGGGCGGGCGGGCGAGCGAGGGCGGGCGGGCGAGCGAGGGCGGGCGGGCGAGCGAGGGCGGGCGCGCGAGCGAGGGCGGGCGGGCGAGCGAGGGCGGGCGGGCGAGCGAGGGCGGGCGGGCGAGCGAGGGCGGGCGGGCGAGCGAGGGCGGGCGGGCGAGCGGAGCGAGGGCGGGCGGGCGAGCGAGGGCGGGCGGGCGAGCGAGGGAGGGCGGGCGAGCGAGGGAGGGCGGGCGAGCGAGGGAGGGCGGGCGGGCGAGGGAGGGCGGGCGGGCGAGGGAGGGCGGGCGGGCGAGGGAGGGCGGGCGGGCGAGGGAGGGCGGGCGGGCGAGGGAGGGCGGGCGGGCGAGGGAGGGCGGGCGGGCGAGGGAGGGCGGGCGGGCGAGGGAGGGCGGGCGGGCGAGGGAGGGCGGGCGGGCGAGGGAGGGCGGGCGGGCGAGGGAGGGCGGGCGAGGGAGGGGCGGGCGAGGCAGGGAGGGCGGGCGAGGCAGGGAGGGCGGGGGAGGGCGGGCGGGCGGGGGAGGGCGGGCGGGCGAGGGAGGGAGGGCGGGCGAGGGAGGGAGGGCGGGCGAGCGAGGGAGGGCGGGCGAGCGAGTGAGGGCGGGCGAGCGAGGGAGGGCGGGCGAGCGAGGGAGGGCGGGCGAGCGAGGGAGGGCGGGCGAGCGAGGGAGGGCGGGCGAGCGAGGGAGGGCGGGCGAGCGAGGGAGGGCGGGCGAGCGGGAGGGCGGGCGAGCGAGGGAGGGCGGGCGAGCGAGGAGGGCGGGCGAGCGAGGGAGGGCGGCGAGCGAGGGAGGCCGGGCGAGCGAGGGAGGGCGGGCGAGCGAGGGAGGGCGGGCGAGCGAGGGAGGGCGGGCGAGCGAGGAGGGCGGGCGAGCGAGGGAGGCGCGGCGAGGAGGGCGGGCGAGCGAGGGAGGGCGGGCGAGCGAGGGAGGGCCGGCGAGCGAGGGAGGGCCGGCGAGCGAGGGAGGGCCGGCGAGCGAGGGAGGGCCGGCTAGCGAGGGAGGGCCGGCGAGGGAGGGCCGGCGAGCGAGGGAGGGCGGGCGAGCGAGGGAGGGTGGGCGAGCGAGGGAGGGCGGGCGAGCGAGGGAGGGCGGGCGAGCGAGGGAGGGCGGGCGAGCGAGGGAGGGCGGGCGAGCGAGGGAGGGCGGGCGAGCGAGGGAGGGCGGGCGGGCGGGCGAGCGAGCGAGGGAGGGCGGGCGAGCGAGGGAGGGCGGGCGAGCGAGCGAGGGCGGGCGGGCGAGCGAGGGCGGGCGGGCGAGCGAGGGCGGGCGGGCGAGCGAGGGCGGGCGGGCGAGCGAGGGCGGGCGAGCGAGCGAGGCGGGCGGGCGAGCGAGGGCGGGCGGGCGAGCGAGGGCGGGCGGGCGAGCGAGGGCGGGCGGGCGAGCGAGGGCGGGCGGGCGAGCGAGGGCGGGCGGGCGAGCGAGGGCGGGCGGGCGAGCGAGGGCGGGCGGGCGAGCGAGGGCGGGCGGGCGAGCGAGGGCGGGCGGGCGAGCGAGGGCGGGCGGGCGAGCGAGGGCGGGCGGGCGAGCGAGGGCGGGCGGGCGAGCGAGGGCGGGCGGGCGAGCGAGGGCGGGCGGGCGAGCGAGGGCGGGCGGGCGAGCGAGGCGGGCGGGCGAGCGAGGGCGGGCGGGCGGGCGAGCGAGGGCGGGCGAGCGCGGGCGGGCGAGGCGAGTGAGGGCGGGCGAGCGAGGGAGGGCGGGCGAGCGAGGGAGGGCGGGCGAGCGAGGGAGGGCGGGCGAGCGAGGGAGGGCGGGCGAGCGAGGGAGGCGGGCGGAGCGAGGGAGGGCGGGCGAGCGAGGGAGGGCGGGCGAGCGAGGGAGGGCGGGCGAGCGAGGGAGGGCGGGCGAGCGAGGGAGGGCGGGCGAGCGAGGGAGGGCGGGCGAGCGAGGGAGGGCGGGCGAGCGAGGGAGGGCGGGCGAGCGAGGGAGGGCGGGCGAGCGAGGGAGGGCCGGGCGAGCGAGGGAGGGCCGGCGAGCGAGGGAGGGCCGGCTAGCGAGGGAGGGCCGGCGAGGGAGGGCCGGCGAGCGAGGGAGGGCGGGCGAGCGAGGGAGGGCGGCGAGCGAGGGAGGGCAGGCGAGCGAGGGAGGGCGGGCGAGCGAGGGAGGGCGGGCGAGCGAGGGAGGGCGGGCGAGCGAGGGAGGGCGGGCGAGCGAGGGAGGGCGGGCGAGCGAGGGAGGGCGGGCGAGCGAGGGAGGGCGGGCGAGCGAGGGAGGGCGGGCGAGCGAGGGAGGGCGGGCGAGCGAGGAGGGCGGGCGAGCGAGGGACGGGCGGGCGAGCGAGGGAGGGCGGGCGGCGGCGAGCGAGCGAGGGAGGGCGGGCGAGCGAGGGAGGGCGGGCGAGCGAGCGAGGGCGGGCGGGCGAGCGAGGGCGGGCGGGCGAGCGAGGCGGGCGGGCGAGCGAGGGCGGGCGGGCGAGCGAGGGCGGGCGAGCGAGCGAGGGCGGCAGCGGGCGGGCGTGCGAGCGAGGCGGGCGGGCGAGCGAGGGCGGGCGGGCGAGCGAGGGCGGCGGGCGGGCGAGCGAGGGCGGGCGGGCGAGCGAGGGCGGGCGGGCGAGCGAGGGCGGGCGGGCGAGCGAGGGCGGAGGGCGAGCGAGGGCGGGCGGGCGAGCAAGGGCGGGCGGGCGAGCGAGGGCGGGCGGGCGAGGCGAGGGCCGGGCGGGCGAGCGAGGGCGGGCGGGCGAGCGAGGGCGGGCGGGCGAGCGAGGGCGGGCGGGGGGCG